>NW_017133727.1:98845-148249 GCF_001652005.2 Ceratina calcarata | reverse complement strand
TATGTATATTATAGTAAACGCGATATGTCATTTAAATTGATTGGAATTAAAATCCGGGTTCTAAGCGTACAGATAACACGCTACTTAACATCTCTCGGATTTCTGCCATTTCTCTCCTACTTTTTGTCACCATGCTTTCCAGATTCTTATTTTCTTGAATAATTTTCTCCATTTTCTTCCAATACTTTTTACTGTCAGAACGGCAGCAACAAGTAGTCTGTCCCTCCTTATCTTCGCACGATTGATCTTCGGACTGAACCTCTCCGACACAACATTTACCCTTATCTGAATCTTGTTTTACTTTGCTTAAACTATCATCCATCGGTCCCAGACTGTTCTGTTTTTCTCCAAAACATTTTTCCATATGGGAATTTTCAACTTCACATTTTGATTCTGTCATTTCCGCAATGTCTCTATTTAACTTCACTCTGTTGTCCACGAACGTGCTCTGCAAATCTTTCTCCAAGTTATATTCCGATTCAACGTTATGTTGCACAGCGTCTGACGTATAAGCATTTGGTATTGCATCCAAATCACTTACTCTAGTCTGCCGTTTCAAAGTTTTTCTTCTCCGAGTTAGAACAGACTCTTTATCGTGCTTTTGGACAAAGCCATCGCTATGTCTTCGTTCGTGAACCAAAAACTCCTTCTCATGCTTCGTGTTACAAAATCCATCACTCGCTCTGCGAATGTCAAATGTATTTTCTGTAACCGCGTAGGATAAAACTTCACCTTCGCAGTTAATATTCTTATCAGATCTTTTATTCGACGTGTTTATATTTTCATTGTCCATTTCATTGTTCGTTGGTGATTGAACATCACTGTCATCGAATTCATCCGTGCTGTCATAAAATGATAGTCTTTTTCGTATTGTTCCCTCCGCTTTTTGAATTGTAGTAGGCTCAAATATTTTATCTGTTACAATATTAGATACTTGCGAAATGGTGTTATAATCATTCCTAGTGTCACTTTCAAACGATGTTTTCGTATCAGATGGATGGATTTCGATTAAATCACCGTCATGTCCAAATGCGAACGATTTTTGTCCTGGAAATATTATAGATTCCGTTCTAACGTGTCGGCTGTAAAATTTTTATGAAATTGAACCGGTAGAATTGATTAATTCTTACCAATTATCATACGTTTGTTACGCATATCAGGACTTTTAGAACGTGGTTGTTCTAAAAATTGTCTATTATCGGGAGATAGTACAGACTGCGTACTGCTACAATGTACCGGGCTGTATTGTTCGTACGAATTGTACATTGCGTACGGATCGTGTTCATGGCTTTCATGTTCGCGTAAACGTTGCATAATTTTTTGTACAATTTCTGATGGTGCTACGTACGGCGAACCTTTTACATCAAATAAAAAATTGATTACTCATCGTGTTACCAAGTAAATATCGTTAATACACTCTAATTAAACGACATTAATAATAATAATAATAATAATAATAATAATAATAATAATAATAATAATAATAATAATAATAGATATTAGAACTGAGTATAAACGAGAAAAACAACGGTCGACGAAAAGTGTGCAAATTATGATGTAAAAGCCACATAATTTCATATAACTAAATATGTTGCAAACATAAAACGTTTTATTGATACTATAATTTAAATAATGATAATTGTTTCACATCTGTTACAAAACAACTTATTTCAATGCAAAATATTAAATGCCTTCACAATAATACATTTACTTCATGCATATTATATTTTCGGATTATTCATAAATAATATGCAAAACAATCTATAAGCTTAGTACGAGTCTTAAAACAGAATATTAACAAAGGACATTTTAAACAATATGTATAAAATACACGTACGAATACGTATTGTTAATGCGGAATTTAAGTAAACGTTGCTTGAAACTCAGGAAAAATTTGAGAAACCTAACTGTCACAGGACTTACAACATTAATCGGTCCAGAATGTCTGCGATGTGGACGAAGTCTAGACACAGATAATGTGTCATCACTTCCTATAAAATTACTGTGTGTATAACACTATTTAACCAACGATAACATCTTTACAAAGTTTATTCCTATCTGCTCCTATATACTAGAGTTCAAAGCTACAGCTCATCTCTGATTCAATATTTTATTATGTTTGTTTTAATGACCAAGATTCTTTGTCTTACCTGTCAAACCTCTATATCCTAATGATACGGAGTCAATAGATTCGCTAGTTTCTTGCTGTTGCTTCATGAAGTCGTTAATAGCTATGCCTTTTAATTTCGATGGCTGCAAAAATCTTTTTGGTATACGAGAAAGGGAACCATTTTCCTGCGGGCTGCTCGAGCAACCACCGAAACCGAGGCCAAGTAAAATTGCTTCTGGATCCGCCCTCCTTAATTCTAATAGGCTTTCTACACTGCTACAGTGACTACTGTCAGACTGTAAACTAGGATCTCGAACCAGCCTATGAGGCAATGAGCTATGAGAAACAGACCACTTTAGGTGTCCAGTTTAAAAGCTTATTGTATATTAGTTTTACATCTGAATAATACCTAGGTAGGCCTGGTGTATTAATTGTCGTTGTAGTAGGAACATTAATAGGCGCGGATATAGTCATAATTGGCTGTTTTGTTCCCATGGGATATGGAATGTCCTTAGGCTGTGTCGGTTCCAATGAACCACCGGCTGTCTCTGTCCTATCTTCTTGATATTCATTCTTTATAGCAAAATTAGACTTAATAGGCGACGGTATTGAATCTATCCATTGTTGAACGGGGCCAGTTTGACGTCTCATTTCCCAAATCCCTCTTAACCAACCTGCTACCTTTACAATTGTTTCTTTCCTTGTGCTTTCTTGTAAAGTAGAAACAGTAGCCGTTTAAACATTAATAAAGACAGTTAAAGGAGAAGAATATGTAATAAATCGTAATTTATAAACACAGTATACTGCTGCTAAATGTATGAACTTATTATGTGCCTATGAAAATTGTGCAAAGTGCATACATTAGATAATAAACGAGGGTATATATACTAAACGAAGAGACAAACAACTGTCCGTTAATTGTTAAATAATCATTTTAATCGTTTATACATCGTGTTTGAACGTATGCGTGAAACCATATGAAGCAGTGAACCATTTATTTCTTTTGAGAAAGTACCTGGTTCCATAGTCCTTAAGCAGCGTGAATATTGAAGCATAATTAATATCAAGTAAAAAGTGTAGAGATATTGAATGACACAGGTACGCATCAACCAGCTACTATTTTCATGTACGATTACGAAATGACAATTTTAATAATGCATATTGAAAACTATTCGATATCAACACGAAAGGTAGAACGAGAAGTAGACTTACCTTGAATTTAAGATATACGTAAGAATGAACGGAACATCCCGATGTTCGAATCAAAACCTTGTTAAACACATGTTTAAAGAATCAGCGTTCTCTAAAAGATTTGTTGTTCCGCGGAACGATTGGGAACGATTGAGAATAGAACAGCCACTTGTTATCCACTCTAACAGCGTTTCAGGAGCGTAGCATAGTGGCACTCTGGCACTTCCAGCATCTACAAAATTGGGTGTAGTTTTCTCCGTATAATTTTGTATCTTACATCAAGAGACGAGATAGCAAATTTGAATATGCGCTTGCCCGACGGCTACTGTTGCGTTATTATAAGCGTCCACAGTCGAAATTTAGAAATTTATTTCTTGATACGATTGTCTTAGTTGCTTTTCTTTTTAATTTTTAGTTTTGGCTGTTGTCATTTCTTGTTTTCACCGTGCATATCGACTGTTGGGGCCCTCCTCGGGGCCTGCTGTCCCCTTCCGTCTTGTGAAACATTTCACAGCTCTCGCTCTCACTTACATTCTGACAACAGTGACAATTCCCGCCGTTCCCGCCGTTCCCGCCCGGTGTCTTCCAAAAACAAAAGTATAAGAGAGCGAAGAAAGATAAAAGAAAGACAGTGACGTAAATGCTTACATACAGGTGTGCATTTTGCGTCAAAGAATCATTTGTTTAAAAGCTAGAACGATCGAAAAGGAATTCTTAAAACCACAAGAAGGAATATTTAATATAAAGGAGGTTAAGATGTGTGCCCAAGCTCTGATCAAGAAACCACGAATCACTTCACAATTAACAAATAAATACATCGGTAAAGAAGTGATACTACTTGGGACTGTTAGAAACGTAAGTTTTATTCGTATCGACGAAACGAAAACACAAGTGTTTGTACTAATTTAGAATTTTATTAACAGAAAAGTTCGAACGGTAAAAATTTAGAAATACTATCAACCGATGGCGGAGCTATAAATGTAACTATACCGGAACCTATTGATGGGAATGTCGAAGGTTACATTGAAGTGCATGGTATTCTTCAATCGAGAACTACAATGAATTGTAGCAGATACATAATATTTCCTCCTGAAATATCGAATGAATTCGGTAGGTATATATTTCATTTACGTACAGTCATTCATAATAGAATTTCAGATTGTAAGATTTTAAATTGTTACAATTATGATATGAAATAAGAAATTTAGTCTGTATAACTTTTATTATTGTGAGTGACTGTGTGTATCAACTAATAAACTTCATTTATTTAGTAAGCCACTTAATCGCAGGAAAACTTTTTATAGATGAGTCTGCTTACAAAGAAATGGCAACGCTGATATCCTTACTAGGAGATAGAGTGTGAAGACATTATTAACGTGTGTTAAGCTTATTATTCAAATGAATGATATATTACAAATGTAATAAACTTTTTATTTTCTGTAAGAAAGAATTGATTTTCTACTCCTATTAATATGAAAGTGAAATTGATCATATAAAAGATAAACAGATTAAGATCTGCTATTTTGTAAAATATACAGAATCAAAATAAATTCTTGTACTGGATTCTCATTCTATTGTTTAATCAGTAGTGTAAGATAGTATTACTTGATTGTATAGTTCATTTCTGTTCGTTTTGTCCTCTTTCTAACTATTGACATCCTCACCGATTACTATGACAATCCTCACCGATTTTCCTACTTATTTTGATAAGAATACAACAACTAAATATTAATTTCAACTCAAATTTGATTAATTTTTTTACCTTTATATAGAGAGATTAATTTTTTATAAGACTGTATATATGTTCGAAAATATGTTTTATTTATTACATGAAATAGTCCTGTTTAATTGGTTGACACGCTAGTAGCGTTCATACATATACATATATATGTATAATGTGTACATTATTTATGATTCAGTTATAAGTTATAAGCGATTTGAACTCGGGGGTTGGCAAGAAAATTTAAAGTGAAACCGTCCTGTAAGCACGTCGTGCTCGTATACAAGAAAATACATATTACGAAAAGTTTCTAATCGTAAGTTTCGTAAATGTCGCCACGCGGGAAAAAGAATAAAAATAGTTTGGTAACGAGGAGACAGCGGCATGTCCTTGGAAAAGAAGAAAAATATCGTCAAGAGAGAGACAAATCGGACAAAGAGGACATGGGATCAGGTTAGAATAAAATTTCAGTTATACAGTTACGAGAAAATGAACAGTTTCGATTTTCAGATGAAGAGAAGAACGCGAAAGAGAAAACGGAATTGTTCGTCCCCTTCCCGGTTGCTATGTGGGATCTTGAACAGTGCGATCCCAAAAAATGTTCCGGTCGAAAATTAGTTAGACATGGTTTAGTAAAAATATTACGGTTAGGAACTCGGTTCGCGGGATTAGTTCTGACACCAGTTGGTCAAAAGGTATGGAATACACGATTCACACTATCCAAGAAATATATTTAGTTTTTATATTTTACACTGAAATATTATGTTTCAGTGTGTAAGTCCAACAGATCGTGATATTGTACGGGAATTTGGTTGCGCAGTGGTTGATTGCAGTTGGGCACGTTTGGATGAAACCCCATTTAATCGAATAAGAACTCCCAATCCTCGCCTATTACCATTTCTAGTCGCTGCAAATCCGATAAATTATGGCAAACCTTGTCAATTAAGTTGCGTAGAAGCTATAGCAGCTACTTTAATTATAACAGGATATCCTGAAGAAGCAAACTTGTATCTTGGGAAATTCTCTTGGGGTCACTCATTTGTAGAATTAAACAGTGAATTATTAGAAAGTTATTCGCTTTGTAAAAATTCGGAAGAAATTATAGCCGTACAAGAAAAATTCCTGGCCGATGCGCGAGAGGAAAGGTTAAATAGACAGGGTAATTGTCATACGTTTAAATTTTTAATTAACAATGAATAGACAGACACATATTTATCATTTGGTTATTAATGATACTGGTTTGATTTAATAATAGCTATCTCGGATTTTCCTCCAACGGATTCAGAAACAGAAGAAGAAGAACAAGAGGAAGAAAAAGAAGAAAAAGAATCAGTACCTACAAATCTGACCTCTGAAATAAATGAAAAAGTTAAAGACATGAGTATAAAATAATACTTATTATGAAAATAATTGTCATTGTAATTGTATGTATATATTTTTTGTAATAACTAAAGACATGTGCGTTGTTACGCATGTTTGTACAGTTTCAGTTTTATAGACAATTAATAAAAGCTAAACAAGAGATCTCCCGTAATTGATAAAGAATCCAACGAATACTTATTACTTAAATATCGTGTTCTTTCTATACCACTGAATCACGCATGTGCAACTGCGTAAATTTCAACATGGCGGAATTCTTGTCGAAAGTGAACTGGTCCGTCAGTCGCACAGCTGATACATGAGTGACGTCAGTAAAACAAAGCCATGCGCGGTCGATCGCAGCCGCGAAGTAAACTGAACTGTCTGAGCTGTTTTGCGAGCAAACATTGGGCGTCCGTGAAACAGTGAGGTGCGTTCCGTAATATTTCATATCGTCAATCAAAGGCACGGCTGGTTTGCGTGCGCAAACGAGCTAACCGTCTCGCGCAGTTCCTTCGCGAACGATGCCATTCATATCGAAGGATTGGCGCAGTCCTGGAGAAGAATGGGTGAAAACTGTCGAGGGTTGGGAAAAAAAGAAAATCCTCGAGTGCGCCAACAATAAAACACTTTCTCTTCTACTTCGGTAAGTAACACCAACGTCGACTTTCGCTCTTCCCTTTTTTTTTTTTTTTTGTTACATTCCCACCGCTATTCTTTGCTTTCGAACGTGCAAAACTAATCGTTTTCCGGATTCTGTTCCATCTGTCTCACAGCTGTTACATCGATCGAATGACAGTTGTTGGTTTGTTTACTATCGTGAACTTTACAATCGCGCGTTTCGTCTACTCGTTACATACAATTAAATTGACAGTATATTTCCTCTAACCAAATGAATGAAATACAAAGAGTAACAATTGCTTGAAATCAAATTTTCATGGATTTTCCTTTCCCTATCAAGGAAAAAGCGACGGAGCAGACCTCGTCGCATAACAGAATTTAAATCCTTTTACAATCTATGATCTGATATCAGCCGTGCTTTGTAGATACGTTCTTTTGTAGTATGATTGAATCGTGCATAAAATCTGTGTGATTTTCGACGAAATGTACTATATCCACAATTTCATACTGATTTTTATCATCAACGTGAAGAGAATCGAATAAGACACAAAGTTTTCAAGTCTGTTGGTAAATATTCTAACAATAAGTTATCTTATTCCTCGATGGCAGTACGAACATAATGCCAAAAATAGCCTGTCTGCGTTGTTCTACGTGGATTCTTGCTTCATTCCAAAAGCAGTGCAGCAGGATTTTGCTCGCAAGACGAAAGCGTATGATACGCAGAATATTTTTCTCCCAGTTCCTCTTGATTCGAATCTTTATAACGACAAAGCTTTGGCTCTTCGATCATATACGATATGTATATGTATGTATATTTGCTCGAATGCATATTGCGCGTTCGTTTGAGTCGCTACATTAAGCCGGGTATTCATCTGAGCACGAATGCGAACGAGGCAAGGCGAGTCCGAACAAATGCCTCGTTTTGTCTCGTTTGTAAAATTTTTCTTCGCAAACGAAGTCTGCCGAGGCAACGAACGAGACAGTGATCCACAGCGAACGCAGTGAACGATGATCCAGCGAGATAGGCAAGGTACGTGGAACGTACACGAATGCCGTCCATACGTAACCAAATTTTTCTTTGAAGTACCGACTCCGATCGGCTCGGGTCCCGAATGCCTCAGTCTGTGCGGCGAACAGCCGAATGTAGTTTGCCGCGCCTCGGTTACACGTCCACATATGTATGCTCATTCGGCCTCGCCTTGCCTCGTTCGCATTCGTGCTCAGATGAATACCCGGCTTTACGTACGAGCACAATACACGGACGTACGCATTTACGCCTTGTGCGTTTTCCCTTTTGTCTTGGTCGGCAGACAAGTACACATACAACAATGAGTTTGAACGCGTCCTCGTGTTCGTTCGCGAGTTAAGCACTGCCGCCGCAAGTCGTGAAAGCTCATGCAACGGAGATAATAGAAAGAGATCGAGGCAGACGGATAGACAGATGAAGAGATTTGTGTAATTGTTACGGAGCAGCCACGCTTTCGCGCACTTTGCAAAAAGAACCGATCCGCTTCGTCCATTCTTTGACTGCTTACGCTTGTTAAGGATTTTAGCAGTCGTGTATAAAATCTGAACTTTTCTTCATAAAAATTATCGCACGTAGTCTTCAGTTTGTAACAGTATTATTTTAGTGGTATCTTAATGATTTCTTTAATGTGTTTTTCATTAAATTGCTGAAGAAAAATAATACAATCACAAATAGATACAATTAAGCTCCTGTCGTTCTCGTTTGAGGTCATAGAAGTAGGTCGTGACCTAGCTAAAGCGACCTGCACTAATTTCGCAAATCTCCTTTCGAATCTCTGAATTCTTCCGATACATTCAGCACGATCACTTTGTTCATGTTCGAAAACTTAAGAGTTCCAGTATCAAGTGTTTTGAGGTCGCGAGGCCTATGATTACGGCGAATTGAATTTCCAAATTATTCGCACTTTTCTCAGTAAACTTTCCAGTTTGTAATCTAATTCCCTATGGTTTCTAAGAAGGTGATGAATCGAACAAATTCGATTATTTGTAGTAGTATGAGCCAGTAGTATGAGTTCTATGCCAGAACCTCGGTATAAGAATACGTACACACATTTAAGAGAATATATAGTATATTTATCAGTTTATAGTAGCAGCGAATAGTATTAACAATGTAAAATAATTTACATACACGTCTTCGTTTCCGTTATTGTAGTTTTGCAGAACGGAATGAACGAGAGGAGACACGAGTAAATTTCTTATTTTTTCGTATTGCTTACGAATAGTAGGATAAATAGAATTGATCGCGCGTACGTGTACCTGCTACACGATTCATTTCACGAACAGAGTACACACATATTACCGATAGTTATATAATGTTACGGATTACTGTAACGCAAGGTTTCTCCCCTTGCGTCGCGTAAGCGCATTAGTGCAAGGTCTTTCTCGCGATGATCTTTCGCAAGTTCCAGTGTCGTCTGTTGCGCTCGACATCCGAAGTACCGAATACCATACCATGCAGATTGCGAGCGTTTCTCATGCATTCGTGAATAAATTACGTACGATCAACCTGACGCTACTCTCACGCGAACGTTGATTTTCGCCTATCCGTAAATTTTTCAAGTTTGTGCAACTGCAGAACTAAATTCGATATTTCTAATGTTAATAAAATGATTATTAGATTCAACGGACGTGTGACGACGAGCCCTAGTAGAAAATTAATAATGCAACGCCGTTTGTATCGAACGTTCGACGAACATTGTAGCAATTTTTGAATGTTGATCGATTCTACTGTATAAAATAATATAACGCTAGGACGGACATTGGAACGTTCGTGTGGCTGTAGACTTAATATAAGAATGCGCTTGTTGATGGTTTCATGATAACAATTAACGATGGTATTATCATTTTACTTTGTCTTTTGCAGCGGCGACAAAGATGCGCTCGATAAGAAAGAGAAGGACAAAAAGAAAGGCAAGTAGCACGTAAATGCACAAACATGACTCTTTATTTTATTTTATAAATTAATATTAGTTTAATTAATATTAGAGGAGCAGATGAGGCCTGATGAAATTTTTGATAACTATCTCTTCGACTAATAACGCAATTCCGTATAATTTTAGAAAACGTCGTTCAGCCGCATTGCCGCATCACGCTGAAATGCACGCGCGAGGTGAGTGACTTGCTCCATCCGTGTTTATATTTAACCTTCGCGTTAACATCACGAAAAAAGCGTGAAAATGAAATTTGTCCAAGAGTACGTGCAAAACGAATGCGACGGCGGCGTAATCGTTCTTAAATTTTCAGATCGCTGGCTTCAACGGTTTGAGCGACGCGCTAAAAAGACTAGACTTTCTATCTGCGGTGCACGATTGCCGACGTTTTAATTATATTGTACGTTTATTGGATCTTCTGGTCAGTCATAGAATGGGTGGTCTGAGCGGATGCGCTCAACGAGTCCTGTTCAATATGTTGGAGGAAGTCGCGCTTGAAGGTAAACGATTCTCGAAGCTGTTGACTCAATCGCGCGTTTATGACATGTACTTTTACCGTATGCTCGACAGTATCGTTGTCACAGCAACAAACCGGGAGACTCCGACGGCTAATCGAAAGAGTACGAGCTTTCAGCGCGAGTTGCTGTTGGGGTGGTAGACCACTAGGATCCGTGATCTTGTGGGAGAAACACAAAGCCGCCCTGGAGAGGATCTTGCAAATCGCCTCTTCTATCACCATAACTCAGGTATGAAAGCGCGTAGCGAGAACGAGGAGAGACAAGGTATCGCGTGTTCGCTGTTGTTGCTGTTTCCGTTTCAGCCGGATGAAGAACAGCAGCCGCAGTGGTCGGATTTGCCCGCGGAGTGTCGCCGGGAGGTGCTCCTTCGTCTCAGTGATCCGCGAGACATCGAAGCGTCTTCGGAAGCCTGCGAATACCTAGCTGTTCTCGCGCAGGAACAGAGAATCTGGCGGGAGTTGGCCCAGTACCACTTCACGCCTCAACAAATAGCCACTACTAGGAAACAAAATCCTGGAAAGGATTGGAAAAATATTTTTACTATCGCTCGAAGGTGATAACATTAAACAATGACCCAAGTGTTCATTTGTAATTATAATATTTATCTGTACTGTTTATTGTTCGAGCAGATCGTTTGGTCTACGGGAAGAGTACGCTGAGATGATTCAACTGTGCCGCAATTGCCGATGCTTATTCTGGCGATCGCTCGGACATCCCTGTATCGCCGATCAAGATCCAGCGTTTCAAGAGAAACTGGCGGACGTCGATCGAGCCTCTCTACACGTACCGATTCCCCCACAGACCTTTTTGAAATTTTTCTCTCTATGAAACGTTCAGACAAAGAAGAGGGAACAGAAGAGTTGTAAATTTTAACCCTTTCAGCTTGATCCCTTTTTTCGTGATGAAAAAAGACGCAACTGCGAAGGTATATACGCGCGCGTAATCTGACAAGCGACTCGGCTCGGACTACGCGTTTCATATGAGGCATCTTTGTTTCTGGCTTAAAACGCTCCCTCGATCTTTGTCTTCGACGTATACATATACGTATATCGTACGCCTTTCAATTTCGGTCACGATCCGCTCCGATTCGTTCTTACGGATACAAGATACGGTATCGTGATCGTTTCGTTCTCTCCTCGAAATTCTGTATCGTTAATTAACGATCGTTGTGTCTTATCCTTCGAAATTTGTCGACGTTAAGCTAAGAAACATAATTAAGCTTAAATTAGTCCATCGCATCGCGTCCGCGGAGAGATTACTAAACGAAGCGAACGAATTATGTGAAATCACGTGATGAATGTTTAAGTGTATCGTGTATTGTGGAATTAGCGGTTTTTTCTTCATCCATTTGTAGTCACGATGCTGCATCGTGCTACACTTCTCGGAATGAAAGACATTTCTTTATTCTTTTACGAACCAATGGATTCATTTTTGAAACGTTACGTTTTCGTTGGCAGCTCTGTATCAAATTGATACTTACTTTCCCTATTTTTAGATCGATATTTACTTTACAATCGTTTCGTATTATTTTGCTACTTGCTTTCAATGCATTTTTCGCTCATATTTCCATTATGCATTTTTCTATTCCATGTCGTTATTGTCGTCTTTATCATCATCGTCTTCGTGAACAGGAATTACAATTATAGAACTATTATTATTAAAATGGAGCATACTAGAAGCACACGTTATTACAGGCTCACGCTCACATCAATCTATTTGCTTCCTTTTTCTCCTTTTTCCTTCTTGAGACAGGGAATGTGAAAAGGACAGTGAGATAAGAGAAAAGTTCATTTTATGTTTGGTATGCTCGATTTAACGAGTGCGTCAAATTCCCATTGCTTAACATGCAATTATTACATTTATTTATTTAAATGCATCGTTGTTGAATTTTTGAATATTTCATAAATACATGGATATTATTATATTTAATTAAGTAATTGATTTGGAATGATGTGGAAATTATACTGCCAAAACAGATACTATAATCGTATTCACTCGAATTGATATGCCTTTATTTTTTGGTACACTCATTTTAAGTACGATATATATGTAATAGAGTTTATTCGTGTACGTTACTACTTTTTACATAATACAATATGAAATTGCGTTGCAAATCCTTGCAAAGTAGTCGCATCGCAAAATATGCGCCGTTAGCAGGCAGGAATATATACATATACATTCATATACATAAATTTCTGATAAGCGAGAACTGTGCATTTCAGCCTAACATTTTAGCAAATTGTAATTTTTGACATTTTCTTTACTAATTTATGTAATTTTTTATCTTAACGCAACATTTTTCCTTACGCAAATGATGTAAGTAGAGCACTGTTGTGCCAGATGCTTCGAAATAAAAAATTTATTTATCTATATACAGTGAGTATCGCCTAAGGTAAGCCACCTAAATAACTTTTATATTTTTTGAGATAGAAAGAAATGATTCAAACAAGAGTTGTTCGGTTTGGTGGGACAAATTGTGTGCATAATTTTTCTGCAGGTAGAGATACTCGGAAAATTTGAAGGTCAACTTAATGTTTTTCTATGGAACCACATATTTTTGAATTCTTAAGATCGTGGCCTTTATCTAGACAATTTCAATGACCAATATCGTTCAATGTCGTAAACGGAAAAAAACATTCTAAAAAACAAAAACGGGGAACTTTAAGAACGAGGAATTTCGAAAACGAGGTAACTTCAAACCGAAAATTCTAAAAAGCGATTCTAAAAAGCAAGTTTGCAGTTAGGATACACATATACGGAAAAATTACGCGTGTATTGGTACGCCGTTGAAACTATACGCGCGCGGTTAGATTCTCCTTAAAACAAAGACATAACAACATTCTAGACTGGAACCGCATACTATGAACGGAAAAATCGGCACATTTTACATCAGGACCTTTAGTTTCACTTTTCTTCGCTATACGTGCGCTACAATCGAAATTCCGCAAATCTTACATCTCTCCTTGTGCGAGGCGCAAAACTGAAACTGTTTTGTATTTCGAGGGTGGAAAATGAATCAAGTTTTTTTACTGCGAATTTGGACTTTTATTTAACAAAAGTGAAAATCTTGTGACTTAAGGAGTCTCGTCCATATCTGGTGAAACCTGGCGAAACCTTCGTTGAGCAGATCGTGCATTTGGAATCCTCCTACAATCCCCGTTATCCAATTAGAAATCGATCAATCCTCGATGTTGCGCGTCGCGCCAGTCGCGCGTTTCTTCGCTTCATCCTTCATCATCTACGGTGGACCTACGCTTTCAGCAACGTCTATCCTTCGTTAGTTGATAAGGTTGATAATTGTTATCCTTCATGACAAACTACTTGGAATTTCAAGATGAAGTGTTACATTTATTTCTTAAATTCAAACTTTCTCACCGCGATTCCGCGATATAGCAAATGCAGTGACAATTGACATTGACAGATAACTTCCCTTTCCTACCCTTACTTGAAGAGCATTGAAAAAATCCGACTTGCCAATTCGCCTTGGCCCAACGCTTACATAGTGAGTATTTATAAGTAATTAAGGAGATAGACTCCGATATGATCAGAGGATCATTTAACTAGAAATGTGAATTTACGGTACTACATATGAAGTCACAAGATAGATGTAAAATCGTAGTTCCAATGCTTTCGTTTATATTTGCAATTTTATATCCAAAAGAGATTGTTTTGAATGAAGTGAAGAGCAGAGCACCAGATTTAGTTCTTGCTCTTTCAAAGAGGTATCTGTCGGCCCAAAAATCTTCTTCTTGTGGGTGCGAAAGAAATACAGTAAAGAAACAATAGTAGGGTATATTTTAATGTAAAATTAGTAACTTTAAGAGTAAATGTGGATTATTATTTTAGGTAATAAATAAAATCATATAATTTTGATCTTAAAGAATGTATTCAAACCATATATGTCTGACAGTTTTCAAAATTAAAACTCGTGTGATTTATTATAGTATGATTGCAGACTGTTGTAGGATTGTGTGTACAGCGATATAAGTATACAAAGATACAAATTGATACATATAAAATATATAAATGTATATTTTTTATAACCCATATTTGTGATTACATTTCTTCCTGAACTGAAGATATTGTTCTGCACTTTTGTTAAATATATGTATATATGCATGTTGTATATATTATTTTTTTAAAGTTATTCAATCACAGCTACTCACATGTGTGCTACTAAATACATTGAAGCTTATACATGAGTAAAAAAAAGAAATTAGTCGAGACATGTATTAAAATAATATATTAATTATACCATTAATTACAGAAGATTATACCTGGAAGGTATGAGTTTCATTCCAATTTATGCAAAAACAGGTTGGATATATAATATAAAAAAGCTTTATTTAGTACTGACACAAAGTTAAAATAATGTATAAATTATGAAGCAAAACATTATGTTGGAATATATTATCTAACAGAAACAAAAAAACCAGAGTAAACAACAAATCTGTGAGTGATACTTATTTGTGGAACTGTTAATATAAAATATAAAAAATTAGGAAGGACTAGTGAGTATCACTTTTCATCCACGTAATTTTAAGACTTTCACATTGGTGAATTATTTAAAAAATTATTGTCATCTTCAATAACCGTAGTTACTGAGTATCAGATTTTTTACCAATTGACTTGGAGGTTACAGGTTTTGTTTTTCGTTTAGGCGGAACTGGTGCTGCATCGGAAGTACTAGACGATGGAGTTTCAGGAACACTTGTCTCAATACTAGAAGATTGCGAAGGTTTCGTACTTTTCTTAACAACTTTCACAGTCTTCTTTTGCTTACTACCAGAATTATTGTCATCGGCACCATCATCCAGACCTTCCTCTGATTTTGACTTTGTTTTCTTCACCACCTTTTTCATTACCTTCTTTTCTGTTTTTTTATCGAAGCCATCACCTTCAGCTGCTTCCGCAGACTCCTCAGCCGGCATCGATTTTCCTGCTGGTTTTTTAACAGGCTTCTTCACTGCTTTATCTTCACTCTTTACATCTTGCTGTGCAGTTTTCGATACACTCGGCGAAGGCACTTCCTTCGACCTCGAGGGTCTAACCGGAGCTTTACCGGCTGATAAAGTTTTAGTTTTCTCGTCTTCCATTGCAGTTCCAGTTCCACTCACTGCTTCACTCCCTTCTACTTCCGTTTCGATTCCTTCTTTTTGCATTGATTCCTCTGGTGTTTTTATATCTCCTGAAAATGACATAGGCGTTTCCGAAAGTTGAGGTTGAATTTGTCCTACGGATAATGAAATGTTTTGCAAAGTTTCTTTCGATTCCGTTAATGGTTCGCTTGATTTAGTGGCAGTATCGATATTTTCTGCAGTTGCGGTTTTATTCGAACTGAATGTTTCTTCGCTTTGCGCCGGGTCAGTCGTCGATGGTGCTGAACACGTTTTATCCTCTGTTTCTACCGAGAGGACAGACGTTATTGTCGAAAAAAGAGCCGCTTCCTGCGGTGTTACTCGAGAATCCGGCATGGATTCTTTTGGTTCCACTTGAAGTACAGACTCTGCAACTTGTATCGGGACGGGACTAACAGTTAGAATTTGTGAGGCAGTTGATTCTTTTGGGCACAGTTCTTTCGAGTGTATTTCATCTTTAATGTTCGCTTGTTTCGTTTGCTCGGTATCTACTACGTAGGTAGTCTTAAGATCACCTACGTCTTTTACGTCACTCTCCAGTTGTCTTGTTTCAGTAATTGTTTCTTGCTCTCCAATTGAAACAGGTTGGATTGGATCAGATGATACTATAGGAGCAGTTGTTTGCTGCGGGGTTTCTTTTAATGGCAAACATGCATCAAGTTCTAAAATTTGTTTATTAGATGTTTGCATCGAAATATTTGCATCAAGCGTTTCGTTTCCAGGTTCTACTGAAATTTTTTCGGTAATATCATCTTCACTTTCTTTCACAGAAGATATGGTATCCTTAACTTGTTCATTCGTCTCTGATAATTTAGGTACGCTTGTTATAGGAACATTGTTAACTAGAGATTGTTCTTCACTATCGGGTGTTGCCTCAGCTAAATAAGAAAAGACAATCATGTGTTATACGTATGCGCAGATACTGTTGTACGTATAAAGTGGAATGTAAATTACATTTTCTACAGCATGTAAAATACATTCTTTGCTACAGATGCATGTACAGTGAATATCTAAATATTACTATCTTAAAGAAAAAAAGATACTTGATAAAAATATGAAATACGTATGCTTATAAATATATAAGAAATGTGCAATACTAAAGATTACGTGTATTTTATATCAAATGCTACACTAAATATTTTGTTTTAAAATTGTTTTCTTGTAGTGCAAATAAAGTATATCTGAAGAAATTTTTTGATTTGAACACAAAAAGTAAAGTGGTAGCGACTGAAACTATTCTTGCTAAATGTGCTCTCGACAAATGCTATTTATTACAATACAACGCAGACATTAATTCGAAGGATCGACGAAAATCAAGATTAGAAAGAAATAAGTTAGAAAGTAATAAGAGAAATATCAATCATGCTGACAGTTATTCAAGTTTTAGGTCTGATATTACATGTTTTGTATCAAGCGTTCATGACATGCAAAGCGTTCGTTTTTGAGTAAATGCAAGCAAACTAATCGAAAATCTGGTAGAAATGTTTGAAGAACTTTCCATTGTTTATTATTGAATTTAGGAAAATATGATTTCAAAGCAGAATTAATTTATATTAATCTGTTCTACATATATGTATATAGTACATCGTGTCTAACAATTAAACAGTCTTTAGATTTAATGTGCTATCACAATTATTGTTATTAATATTATACATAACATTAAACTGCTACAAGTCAGGTGATTTATTCCAACGCTGCATAATTTCATATATGCAATGATATAATTTTAATAATGAGAGTTTTAATATATACCGTGTGCTGGTTTTTAGTTGTGTTTAACAAACTTTTTTAATTTATTTAAAAATCGCGATTTGATAGTGATGCGAGTTCTCGAAATATTTACCCCATTAAAGCAAAACGACATTACAAGACGTAGCAATGCTATGGCGCCAGGATCTGTTAGTTGCTGTCCTCCGTTCCTGTTTCAAACACTTAAACTTGATAAACTGTATAGGAAAAATATGTTTTCACTTCCTTAAATTATGCCCAAACTTTTAAATTCATTACGAAAAACGTGATTTATATAATTTCGCGTTCAAATCAATTTTGGAACAATTCGTAAATCTTTATTCTCTTTCTATATGAGTTCGAATGCCACATGCTGTATTAAAAAAAATCGGGGAAAATAAAATCGCAAAGCGTGTTTTCAAAAACAGTTAATTGCTTTGCATTATGAGCACTTTAATTTTTTATACACAGTTTGCATTACTAATCGAAACGCTTATTAAGTGGAAAATCAAATTTCAAATTCTTCTTGCTCTGACATGTAGTTGTTGCGCATTTGCCTCGTGGGTGAGATAAGAAAAAATGAATTCTAGCTTACAAATTTCGTTTCGTTTCTGCATTAATTTCGGTCAAATAAATTTTCAGCATTTCACAAAATATAATTTTGTATCAGTTTCGATTATTAAAATGATACGTACCGCCGGCTCCTTTATCCGCTTCATCTACAGATTCGATAGATTGCGTAGTGTCAGAAGATATAATCGAGTCATCTTTAATAGAATCAGTCTTGTCAGTTGCGGTTTTCGCGGGCTTCTCTGTTTCCTGTAAATTGTATCACAGACAGGCATTTTGTGTATCAGTTCTATCTACTTGATCAATTTATTACGTAATAAATTGAGCACAGATTATACTTTAGGTGGAGACGGCAATCGCGATGGTGCAAGAGCGAGGGTTTCGCAAATTTTTTTCCAAATGTTGTCGAAGCTGTCGCGGCCCATATAATCGATATGACCTTGTTCCCAGCTCTGTTTTCGCATATGTTCTTCTAATGCAATTTGTTCGGCGCTTCTGGGTTCGCCCAGCGTCATTTGAGCCAAGGCACCGGCGAGACCACCCTACGAAGTCACAATTAATACACATACATTTAAGGAAGTAAATGAAAGTAGACACGAGCATATAAATTGAATCGACACGAACAAATAACTTACAACAAACAGTATAAATTCATTGTAGATTATTCCAAGTTACCTTATACACGAACCGTATGTGATAATAATTACACTATATTGTAAATGCATGTAGCACAAACGTGAAAAATGTAACACACAAATCTAGTAAAAATTAGTAACATACAAACTAGCAATGGATTATGTTATAAATTAAAGGAAGTTTCTCTTTGAACAAGTTTGTTTAGCGCACACCAATAGCTATTTTTATTTAAATAATTAAAGGATAATACACATAGAAGGGACAACAATAAAAATCGTGAAGAAATAGCAAACACTTGAGGATTGTTAAAAACATTTAACAATGATAATGTTCTTATACTGAAAACAACCATGTTAAAAATTGAAACTGCAAGTAATGTCCCAGAAATTACTAAAGATACAGGCGTAGATATAGCGAATTATATTACAATTGTTTAAACAATTTTTTAAAGATAAATTCGAAAAATGCATGATTTTTAAAAGTATCAAAGATTTGTAGTTTAAATTTAAAAAGTAGTATGTAGGTGGGAACAATTACTTACATTTGAATTACTTAGATCATCCATTACGTGTAGGTCAGATTGCGTTGCTACTTTGTGGATATCTGTACAGGGTTTGGAATTAGGAATAGGACTAAAAGATACTGATGTTTTTGTCCGTTCGTCTGTGAAGTTTACATTCTTATTTCGTACAGCCTTCCGCTCAGTCAAATGATCATTTTTATGAGCTATGTTATTATCATCCACAGGCCGATCGTGATCTGTTTTAATATTTACAGACTCGTTATTCTCTTTTTTATAATGATGATTAAACTGCTCACTATTACTCGTTTTATAATGATTACAATCAACATAATGTTCATTATGTTGCTGTCGCTTTATCACTTCTTCCGACGGTGATTCGTTGTTATTAAAGGAATTTTGTTGATAAACAGATTGGTAGTCGACATGCTTGTGTTCTCTTGTTTCTTCCGATGATAATGTATTATTATTATCGTAATGGCTCATCGGTGAGATGTACTGATGATGGTGATCAACATGCTGATGTTGAGATTCGTTGGAATGATGATTTTGTACATTATATACAGGTACACTAGGTCGATTATGCCAAGTGTGTCGAGCATTTGATACGGACGTGTCGCTAGGATGAAAATACGAATGTTGTTGTTCAGTTTCATTATTAACGTAATCAGAAATTTGTTCTTGATTGTGATTATGTTGAATGTGCAAGGGTTCGATGTACTGTTGCTGATAATGTGTTCTACCATGTTCCGTTGGTGGTTCGTAATGAGTTTGATTAACGAATGTAGGCGCAGGTGAACAAGTATTGGTTGTGGAATAATACTGTTGTGTTACGTTGTCTTCTGTTTCGTGAATAATTGAATTGTTTCGTGTGAGATAATTCTCCCACGGATCTTGAAACTCGGAGAAATCTGGTTGTACATAAATATCATTTTGTGTTCTGTCTGTTGTGTCTGTGTAAGTGGAGCTTCGTAGTGGAGTAGGATGTTGAAAAGGTACAGGAGTAAATTCGTGCCAAATTGGTGCCAATGTGCTGGTAGCCTATGCAAGCATCATGCCAAAACAGAAAAAAAAAAAAATGCACATTCGATTGGTTAGTAGAAAACTAATTTAGCAGTGTCCATTTTTCTTATGCCGAATCGCGATAAAACACATTGGTCTAGACTAATTTACATACCGTTTTCTACGGAACTGTATTCGAGTGAGAGTGTTTTATGTTCATACCTTTAGTAGAGCATAAAATGAATAATGAATTAGTTAGAACAAGGTATAGAATGTTAGAAATGTGAAGGATGAGAAAAAATGGACACTGTATGCTACAAAAATAATACAGAAAAAAAATTCGATAGAATATCGACAGCTGACACGATCCGAAGATAAACAGAAATTAATAGAATTCTCCAAACCGTATATTTCTTATTTAGATGTCTGTTATGTACATAGCTATTAATATTCGGACTAAGAGAATATGTACTACGAAAAAAAAAAACAAATATATTTGAAACACTACAGAAACAAAATCATGTAAGAAAATGCTATAGTAAATTAATAATAGTACAATTAAAGAGAAACATATTTATAATAAAAATCTGTACAATTCAGTGATATATAAGCATAGAATGTTGCGTGATTCGGTTTCTAATTAATACGTGTATACACGTGATATCTATGCTATGCTCAATAAAATAACAGAATGATACGATATTGTATCAAGTGTACATAAGTGTGATTGATATACAACTCTTACCTGTGCTTGTTAAATATTTAGAGTCTATTATCTTACAATCTAACGAATAAAACAATGTAGAATTATAAAAAATATAATTCTGTAAACACGTTGACAAATATTTATGTCAAAAGTCCATTGACGTATAATAATTGAGATACGAAGAAAAGAGTAAATCAAACTCACCATAACTGGTGATAACTGTGAATGGACACTTTCACAAAATATGTTCCACCATAATTGCAATAGCGGTTGCAAGTGCGTAGAACCCGGTGGTGGTTGAACAATACCAGTTAAAGTGTCAAAATACTGTAACCACGGTTTTGTAATACCGATAAAGTGTATTATTCTAACGTCATCTCCAAACCTAACGAACAACAGTATTCAGCATCACTTTATGTCATCTTTACTTGCTGTTCCTATTAAAATAATACGGAGAACGTAAAGGATCTACAATTAAATAAATAAGTCTCCTTACTGTTTGAATGCAGGAAGATAAGAGTACGTAGCGGTAGAACACATGTTATAGATAAATGGAAGGTGGTTAGAAATATCTTTTGTGGCCCAGTCGCTAAAATACATGTTCAGTAGACCCTGATCGCCGCCGTCGAACGAACCTTTGGCGGCTGCGAACGCGGTGATGGAAGCGAAAGTTTGTTGGGACGGTTTGTATACAAATACACCGGAATTGAAACAATCGGGCCAACCAACGTCGGGAGCAGCAGACAATTCTTCTCTCTCAAATAACTCGTCGCAATTTCTCACGACCTAGTAAGTATACAATATGACGCAATAAGTAAAGCACGGGCGAACTGTTCCGGATCGAAATGAAACATGTTCGCGCGAAACTTACGAGCGTGTCCGCGTCGAGGAAGACACATTTATCGTATTGAGTCAATCTCCAGCAATGCAGTTTCGTAAACGTGATACCCAATTCCGGCCTAGCGAGCAGTGCCAAATTAGCTTCGTCTTTCGAATCGAGTACATTTACTTCCATTACAACAGAAAAAACTGTTGATAGTTTCTCCCTAAATATAATAGAAGGAATTATTATCTACCGCGCTTCGCCCGACGTCTATCTCTGACCGTTACGCGCGCGCGCGCGTGCAGCCGAAGAATGAAAACAAACGTCTAATTATATTTATAATGGACAAGCTGGAAAGAGACTCACCTCATCGTTTGCGTTACTCCAGGAGTGATCAACACAGCCAATTCATATTTGGTACCAACTCGGCGTAGAGAGTGTGCCAAAACTAAGGCCCCCAAACAATAGGCGTCGTTGGTAGCTAATGTGACCCAGGCGTATCCTTAAAATCGCAATATTTTAATATTAATTCTTACGAGATCTCACGGCCAATGGTCGATCGCTAATTCCACAAAATAGCTTCAATTAAAATATACGTATTCAGGATAGATCATGATTTATTATAGAAAATTGTTTCATCAATTGAAACGATCGATTTTTGCATGTGAATAATTTTTTCACTAGCTGTACTATATGAATATGAACTCCTTATTGACATTAACATATTGATAAGCCGTTGCAGACGAAACATTGATTCCTGTATTGGCTTCGACATTGCGTCATTAACTGATGCTAAATGAATGCAGTTTTCTTCTGGTATAAGAATGTATGTATCTCGTATAAGATAACATCCTGAACTCTGCTAGTACCATTGATTCTACGTTTCTTATCGCTATAAGATTAAGACAATCCTAATAATGTTTTTTAATCCGAATGTGTCGTCGTGCGTCGTCTATTTCAAATTACGTATTCATGTTGTATAATAGCAGTATATCGACACGTTAAGCACTACGTCGGTCCCTGGAGACCGACAGTGAACTTTCCGTTCAGGCGGCGTCGGTTTTTTCCGATTGACAGTGAACTCGTTCAGGCGGCGTGTCGTCGGTCCCATGGAATCAAAGCAGTATCAAAGTTAAGAAATAAATAATGTAGTTTTGATGAATTTATTAAAACTATCTAAGCAAAGATACGGTTTGACTTTACACGGATTACAGAAAGTGAAGAGTTTTTTGGAAATCAAATTTCTGGCTGTTTTTGCTATGCATTACCATAGTCTAACCTAACCGAAAAGTGAAATAAAATCGTCACTGCAATATGTGTTTTATATTATGTATCATATTATTTGACAAGTGGCCGAAATCTACCGCGCCGCCGCTTGAACGGAAAGCTCAACGTGTTAATATTTAACAACACTAGGACAAGAATTGTTCGAGGATAGTTTCAAGAATTTTATTCAGAACATACATTTATACACCGCAAGTTCTCTCGTTAAGAAGAAACGAAAAACGTTAAAAATGCGTGCTGGATTTTCTGAGGCGTCGAAAACGGTAAAAATAGAAGTAGAGGAGCTCAACCGCGTGAATCTAAATGCGTTCAACTTGTTTTTCGCCAATAAGAAAATCCAACCATGTTGCCATTTTATTTATAACACTTTCTATTTCTATTTCGCAAATGTCATCGCTTGATTCACTGCGCCGGGGAATCTGAAGAGATTTGGCTTCAATTACACTGGATTAAAATATTTTTAGCTTACTTATCTGAACGCTACTTTTTCCTTGGGGATATTCTATAACAGTGATGGATAACAACCTACATCAGGTCAGACACTGACCCACGCGTTGATTTTTATAAACTTATTTTTTATATCATGAAAAAGACAATGAAAAATATTAGAAAAAATATTGCCCACTGGGCACGGTGTCACCTGGTTATATCAATCAATTTTCTTTACGTCGACCTTTATTTTGCTGCTCTTCACTTGCAAAAATAAGAGTTGTAAGACAAAACGTAAATTTTTTAGAGGATTTTCAAATTGTGAACCAAAAAGAGTACCATTTTTAACCATCCTCCCCTCCCACAGTGACGCCACGAACTTAATGACCCACGAGCTAGTAGTAAAAAAAATAATGAACAAAATTCGACCCACTTGACGAAAAGGTTCGCCATCACTGTTCTATAACATAGGATATATGTACTCAAAAAGTAAAGACTATATTTGAAAGAAAAGAGAGAAGAGAAGAATTCCGTGATTTTATCTACTTAAATATGTACTGTTTGCTCGAAGCGCTAGATTCTTAAGCGTAGCATGTATTACGTACATCAATAACGTGATATTAGAGATCAAGATTATTAATTTCATTCGTAATGAAAATTCTTGTTTGGATTAAACAAATACCAGATGATGCATAAAATGATCCAATAAATTCTTGTAGCAGCAACAGCAGATTAACTACGTTCGTAGAGATATAAATACGTATTGGTTACCGTTCGCCGGAAGCATTCATCTGCAGCATCGTACACGTACGTAGAGAAACGGCGAGGGAGGACCTTCGATGGAATTCGATCAATTTTCATTTCGGTCAGGCTACTACGCAACACGTGTCCCACGAGACGCGAGGTATAGTTACGTCATAATAATTCTAGTATTATTGTATGCAGTAAGCTCTCGCTCGAGCCTTGAAAATATACCGTCGTTCACGTTTCTGGAATGGTTGCATTATACGTATCGACATTGAATGAGATATTAAGTTTCTTGCGTTAGGCACATTTCACGGAGTTATCATTATAATCACGAGACTTATACATTCGCGAAATATAGACGCGTAATACGATAAATTACCTCCTATTTCAATCGATAACATACTCTCGTCAATTGCTGTTAATTAATTTCCTTACAAATCGTCATCGCGATGTATCGCCGTTGAATATCGTCGGCCAACGAGAATACGAAGGCCTACGCGAGACGACGAAATAATTTTAATATAATAATTAAAATATAAAATTTGATTGTACACTCAAAACTCGATAGAACCTTTTTAAACAGTTCAATGCTTAAGTATTTTGTGTGCATATCTACTTTGAACATGAGTTTTGTTATAAAATCATACAGATATACGAAACGAGTCGCATGTTCTTTATCAGTAGCCGAGTTTATCGATACGTTCAATGGCCTGACGAAATTCTATGGTGTCGATATAAGTCCAGAGACTGATCGAAACGTGCTCTCTCTCGTGCAGTTCTATCAATTATCAATGAGATATTCAATTGAAAATCATATTTCATGTTTAAAAAATTTGTCAGCAACTTCTTATTCAGTAGTCGAACAGTAAGTGAGCAGCGATCTGTACCTGTAGTATGTATATAGTATTAATTCGAATTATCTTCTGACTTATCACTTTTTTTATCACCTATGATATAATTTCAGAATTTTATTCGAACACGGATTGAACTTCGTAATCCATTAAGTAGTTGGATCAAGTGTCGAAATTGTACGACATCGTTATTAAAATTTTTTACAATGCGATCACGATCGAACAGTTGCCAAAAACGATAGATAAACTGCGTTTAGTAATTAGAAAGTTTAGTATTAAGAAGTAGTAATGAGATCAATAAAAAAAAAATGTTCAATCCTCATAAATTGCTAAATGTATTGTATTTAAATGTTTTTATTGATTTTATAGTCGTGGAGTGCAGTTCAGTATCAAATATGCTGGTAAAATTAAATACAATCAATGTGTGAAAGTAGTAGTGAATCACGGTTGCAGAAAGGGAGGAGAGTAGAATCGAGAAAGAGAATAGATAGAGCAGTAAAGCTCGGGTTTCTGCTACCGGTGTTCTCCGAATCATAACGCGTTGGATGACAGCGAATATTTCTATACCCGAGTACGAGATCATCGGTATTATTTGCGTCAATGTTTATAAAAGTAATCAAACATGTCGGCTTACTGAGAACTGCTCTATTAAAACGATTCATTGTCTGTTTCATCATTTAATTACGGGTAGGTAAAAATTATTCGATGACCGGAAGTTGCGTGTTAACTTCAACAGTATGTGGCTTGATACAATCGTTTTGGCAGAGGCGCATCTCTATCCATTTGTTGGCGCGTCGACGTTTTCGCAGAGGCGTTGTTAAAAAATATAAAACATTTATCTTGGCTATGAGAAACGCGGTGCTCGGCTTCTCGCATATTGTAATACGCAGACGAAACCCGAGAGGCAGAGTGCCGGCGTCGTTGTGCCACACAGGTTTATATTTATACAAGCCGACCAGCTTATAATAGCAACCCAGCCTCGCGTTTGTACAAAATGCATTCATATACCTTGCCTTAGGTCAAGCACTTGTCTCCCAGGTCTGACCAGATTTCCTTATACGATCACGTAGTACATACGTACTTCAGTTCAGACACGTCTACGGATCGACACTTTCTCCGACGTACTCGTCATGCGAACAGACACCATTGTTGTCGCTTCTTATCTCGACTCGCTTTTAATGAGATAATCTTCTTGATTCACAAATGCCCAATGATCATCTTTTACGTTAAATGTTAAACCACTACATCTGATATCTTCACGTACTTTAAGTTCATTTTATTCCAGTACATATCTCATGGATAGAAATAGAATAAACATGACCATTGGTGCAATCACATTTTACTCCACGAAAACTAGTTCATAATTTCTATTGGTAATCTATTTTTCTGAGTTCCATGTCATTTTATTCTACTTATTTTATCTACTTCTTCAGCATTAAGACGAGAAGAATAAGAAGGATACCGTTTAATTAGGAATCCATCCAACATAGAGCTAGTCTACAAACTAAATAGAATTCCGCGCCCAGTTCAGGCGAAGGTCAAGATTGAACCTACATAAAAATAGTATACAGCTATTCCGCGTCAATCGAAGTACAATGAACTTAACGATCCGAACTTCCGTTCGACTGCACCTAAGTTTCTGTTCCCTAATATTTCCAGACCGTCGTCAGCCAGCAAATGCAATAACACATGCAAAACCGATGAGATCGTTGCAAAAATTAATTTTAAACAATATTGTTACATGAGAAAAGTAACAAACAAATGGTTTTGTTTCTTGACTTTGTGAATGAAGATTCCTTGCGGGTATATCGCGCCGGTCACTGTTACATCACCGTGGCACGTTGATCAATAAACATATTAATATCGCCGCCGTAATAATATTAAGTAACTCTCAATTACGGAAATATTCAATTAAATAAGTAAAGAATAATGAACGATAATAATAAATATTTATAATAATGATGCATGAAAAGGGGATTTCCTTCTTTTTGTTAGTCGTACAATTGATTAAATGCACACCTGAAATTAAGTATTATTTAATAAATACAACTGGAAGTTAACCAATGTCTACTATAGAAAGAAAGAAAACAGCTTTGTTTCGTTACCAACAAATAAAACATTAGATATTTAAATAAAATGATATATTGTATAGGGAAATTTTCATGAAGTGGAAACAATTTTACTAGGTTCAAAATAAATATAAAGAGATAGAGAAGGTTTGGCAGAGAGCCGCAATTTCTTCCACAGACGGCTAAGAATAAACTGCACGAATACCAACAGTTATCTTATTTTATGCAGGAGGAATCTTGTTTCTGAGAGAATGAAAAAAAGGAGGATACAACATTGTTCTTCAGCTATCTTGTGCTTTAAACAATCGTAAAGTATTACATCGAAATACATGAAGAATAATTTCCACAGCCGCTGATTTCCAGATACCATATTTTTTTTTTCTTTTTTTTGAAAATCGAATTTCACGCATAACTTCTTGTCCAATTACCGTTCTTTTTTTCTACAATATGATTCCATACATTATATTTGACGCTTTAATTCTGATCAAATTTACGAAAATAAAACTATATGTCTCATTGTGAGAAACTGTAAATTGTATAATACGTAAGACATGGTCTAACAAATTCGCGCCAAGTTACTATCGAAATGCAAGTCTTCCCGCATGCGTCTAAAGGAAAAAGTCGAGCGCGAGTCAAACCGATCGTCGCGAAAGAAATAAAAACGAGAGACGAACGTGTTCCGCATCGTATAACGAGCTATTATTCAAATCTATCGTTCCTAATACGAAGCGACGAATCATCCGACAATAACGCAAAAGAACGTACACATTTTTACCGCCTATGAGGTTATTGCTCGTTGTCTGTGAAAGATATAACTCGTATGAAGGTCATTGGGTCAAGACCGGTTACCGGCGATGTTATCATACACCCCAAATGAACTCTCCAATGAACATAACCTTCGGTCAAGCCGCATGAATACGATAGAAACATTATAAGAGATATGTATTAAAAATCCGGCACTTACCACCCATGGTTGGCAAAGAGTCTCTGTTTCTTTTTTAACGGACCGATTTTACGCACTCAACACTTTCTAATGCCCGCACAACTGACAAGAACCCGTACGCACTTCATCAGCGCTACAATACGAGTGACGACTTGAGATCCTCCTTCCATGCGGCGACACTATCCCCACTTTCATAAGGAAACCATCTTTTTACTCTTCTGTAATCCCATCCGTAGGTATTACAGACAAGCTAAACGTTCCCGACATTATCGACTTGCATAGAATGAGATTACAGGATTAATTGGAACAAAAACTACTTAAATATGTACAAGTACGCAATATTTATTTCTGTTCTTCGCGTACAATTTTTGGTGAAAGGGAGAGAATCGCGTGAGACAAGAATCGTAAAGACGTATGAAACTCAAGAAGTAAATAATGCAAAAAGGGTGAATGCTCAAGAAAAGAAGTCCCAATATAGCGCCGCACTATTAGTTCCCGTCGGTTTTAATCGATAATGCAAAAAGAAAGAGAAATAAATGTTGCTAGGTAAAACCAAAGCAGGATCTAATAATTAGTTCCTGCAATCAGTATAAAATTAAAAACACTCCCGAGTTATTAATTCATAGAAAGACATTCGATTTTTTCAGCGTTTTCAAGAAAAAGTGGATTACTGTCGTTGATGTTCAATAACATCCATCGAGTAGTTATACCCTTTATGATGAATATCATAGTCAGACATAAATACAGACGTACCAGACAGACGTACGACAGATGTCATCGAGCATTGACGGTAATTGGTTTCTATCTCTTATAGATAACAGCCAACAGGGGTAGCAGGTAAAAAATAATATACTAAAATGAGGAGAAGAGAAAAAGAAAGATTGGGAAGAAAGTGAATGCTGCAGCATTCTTCAGGTATATACGATCGACCGCATATTATCAGAAAATAAATAATGCTGCGCACGCTCCTTAAGGGGAAGTTGATTTTCGTAGTACTCGGCGGCTAAC
The DNA here is from genome assembly GCF_001652005.2 of Ceratina calcarata. NCBI lineage: Eukaryota > Metazoa > Arthropoda > Insecta > Hymenoptera > Apidae > Ceratina > Ceratina calcarata. The sequence goes on along the minus strand of NW_017133727.1, from coordinate 119,319 downwards.
GCAAGTCACAACAGAATATTCCGAAGAGAAGAGGGTTGTTCAGTATCGTCTCGACGTCGGTCGGGAACGAAGCTGGGTATGTTTTTTTCGTACACATTGTACAGTTACAGTTGCACGTTGTCTAACAGACGGTTCGTTATATCAGAATCCGAAGCTGCTTCTACCCGTATCCTGGTAAGTTATCTCTCATATCTTTCAGCGCGTACACCCTTTTCACAATTTAAGTCTTTCTTTTTAAAACACGCGTATAGTTTTGCAATCGTCTTGCGAGGGCGAGAATTGAAATTAATGCGCCTGTTGATTGCCTACTACGAGTTCGTTCTCCGCTTTATTAGACACAAAATTTTCGCATGTCAGTATGTGCATACAATTTTGATTTTTATGAAATACGATGCACATGAATTTAAAGAAATTCTGAGAATTTCGTTGCGTCCATAAATGTGAAATATCACCAAATGACTGTACGTGGAATTAGTATACATGCGTGTACACGTTGATAGATGGAAAGAGAAGTAGGAATATTTTATAATATATCTTCAATCATTGAAATCGTATTACTTCTTATCATAAAATAACCAATGTCTTCACTTTTCACTAACGTTATTGAAACAGGATTGCTACAATTTATTCCTGTTTTTCTTCTTTCTCTAAAAAAAAAAGATTCAATGTTCGATCTTTTTATTGATAAATGTTTCATATTTTGAGGTTATGTATAATTTTTAACTTATACGATACAAAAATGTATATTCCTTCATCTGTACATTTGTGTATTTGCTCATTTATACAATCAGTTATTTAATTATTCATATCAGTCGTATGTTATATCGTATCTGCTTAAAAGATTGAATAGTATCGAATAATATAGGCGAATTTCAGTTGACTAGTAAAAAAATTCACTCGATTATAATTAATAGATGTCGAATGTTACGTCTGTGCAAACAGTTAGAGGAAATCTGATTACCGCTATGTTTCGGTACAATTTCGCCTAATCGAATGAAACGAGTAATCGTTCAGGGTCAACGTAGTTAACAGAATTTAATATCGGATAGGAAATTGTCCCAGTCCTGTCCTTTATATCTTTTTTCCTTGAAGGAGGTGTACCTATATTAATAGATCTGTATTTAGGACAATATTTCTTGCATTATACTCTGAATCCAGAGATCATCCGGTATTTCTGCATTGTCGTCTGTATTTACGTCTTTAGAGAGCATTTTAAAAATATTCAAATTGCAAAAAACTTTATTTCGAAGAGTTTATCGAACTTGATTCGTCGCTTTTAATGGCAGCCGCTCTATCAGACTGAACGTTCCTTCGAGATGTTCCTCTTTTTAAAGAGAATCCGTAGCGTAGCCTCTCATATTGCGCTCCTCGTAGCAAGCACCCACTTTAACGGCATCATACCTTCTTTTTACCTTCATCGCCTTCTCCCTTCATGAAGGAATTACAATCATGGCTATATTCAGCAGTGTAGTTGCATTATTAATCCACGCTAAAAGTCAGAAGCGAGATAAATAGAATGACGTGGTAATTTTACATTTTACGCGATCGGGTATGCACAAAATAAGTTTATTATTCAAAGCGTTTTGAAAATAGGCTTTAAACACGGTGTTGTTCGATGGTCAAGAATCGACCTTTGACATTAACCAAGAACCGATAATTATTTCCGGTTACCTCGTGCGAAAATTAATATAACAAAGGAGAAAAGATGAGGGTGACCATTAAATAGACGATGATCGAGATTCTACAGCTGTGCAGTACGAATTGTTCGTGTCACTGCTGTTCAAGATAAGAACTCCTCGAATTTCGAAGGACGCGCACACGATGGAGAAAATTCGGGCGTAATCGTAGAAGCATTCGGACGAACAATTTCGCGACCGTGCAGTTATTACGTAGTAGTGCCCTGTGCCCAACTGTGTGTCTGAGCGTAACATAATCATTCCACTTGCAACGATGTTTACACTTACGTACACGATTGTTAAGACAGTTCTTCGAAACATTATCTTAACATCATAACATTGTGCCCTAATGAAAGATGCAGTTTCTACTAACAAATCTACAGGATATATAATACGTGCAAATCTTTTTATAAGTGATCACTTTTCTTATTCCTAATCCGATATTAATGTGAAAAGTATTTGCATTGTATAACACAGTTTCTACTTGGAGTTTCATTCATGATTATGTAATTATCGCGGCTCTTAGAACTGAACAAATCGCACGTTCTTGGACTCTGACATAAAGGGGACAATTTCATATTCACCGATTTAATGCCATCGCGTGCACGATCTGATACTCGAAATAGAAACGAATCACATCGTGTCACATCACGAATCCGTACGTTCCATAGACGTTAATAAAAAAAAAAAAAGAATCTATAGTCCGCTCAGAATTTCGGAAATAGGGATAGTATGGTTGAAAATAAGCCGATTTGTCCACCAATCGGTTTCGAGGATCGAGCGGAAAATTGGACGCCAACCCACAACAAGTTTATCCGATAAACGATCGCTTTAGGATCGTTTTCGAAGCGGCAAAGAGAAAAGTGGAGAACGATGAAAAAGAGAACAGTCGAGCCGATGCGATGGGACGAAAGGGAAGGCTGCGCGATGTAGAAATAGATCGGTCAGCACTGTCAGCAGCGCGCGTGTCCTGCCTTTGATCGTTTCACGCTAGATCAGCTTTTATACATATACTCATACCAATATACCCTTAAATCTCTGTGTTATACACGTGTATCTTTAGCACGAAACAACCACGATTAGTTCAACTTCCCTGTTTTTGTAAGAAACGGCTACTAGCAAATAAGTAGTGCAAATTTTACTGCGTATACATTCACGTGAATTGAATGAAAAAACTAGTTTCTCGCGTATCTCGCGTCGATGATTCATAGAAAGCACGAACATTAGGCTGCTGGTTCGGAGCAGATACAGGCGCAATCAGCTTCCTCAGCACACGCGAGTACGCGGTAGTACATATTTCGGTTTCCCCAGGTTGCGTGCGAATAAAAGCTTTTCACTGTTCCTTCCAATGAACGAAATTGACACAACTGCATTGTCTGGCTGACATACTTTCGTTTCGAGTATGGAATATTCGTGAATTTTACACATACGTTCGATGTTAATTTATGATCTAAAATGTGTAGATGTTTCCTCTTCGTTGATACAGTGACGCACAGAAAAAAAAATACGTTAGAGAGAATTTGATCGCACGTGCAAATATTATCGATAACAGCAAGCAAATGATATGTAAATATCGAAATTATGCTCCGGTAGCAGGAAGCTCCGGTACAGAATTCTGTTGGAAATCACGTGTTTTCATCAGTTTTTTCAGTAACACGAGACGAAGCTACGACAGCTCCGCGAGGTTTGTTCGCAAGAAAATAAAGTTGAATCTATTTCTAAAGCTGAATTTGAGCAAAATAATTATCTCGTATACTCATATATACATATGTATAGGTTGTTCCTCAGCTTATCGACAACATTCCGCGAGACTTGTTTGTTCGCTGAATCGATTGCAAAATAACAAACTGAATGAGGAATAGCGTACAGCGAACGGAAACGAGATGCATCCGATTCGTGCCGGAAAGTTGGTTTCATCCGCGATGCACAAACAACTCAGGGGCTTACGAATGCACAATGATCTTTTGGCAAATGTTAAAGTTAGGGAAATTCATCGAATATCATCTATAATTAGAAAATTACTATTTGTCTCGGAACTTGGAATTGACGAATGCGCAATAGATAGGGACACATAAGTATGTATGTATACGTACACTCGTATGCTACACGTATGCACAGTTTGCGGCTTTAACGGGTGCGATGCGCTAATTAATTTTGATATACCGGCGAATAATAACGAAGCGATATCGTTAACAAGAGTTTCGCACACGTGCTTGTTATACCTTTAGCTTTTACAAACTTTTTTTCCTTCGACATCTACGTTACTGAAACAAACGAACGCTTTCTATTGCACCGGCACGAGCATCGTTAACTGTAAGCACGACTGATACAATCGAAATTGTACTGATCCAAGCGTCGCGCGGAATAGGGAAATTGCTGTGAAATTGTCTGTGTCGTAAAGAGGTCTGATTCGATGGGATGCATTATGCGATAATCGTGAATCATCGCTCCGTAAACCATGGAAACATTCTGGCAACCAACTGTCTGTGAATTGACCAAATGTAATAACGTACAATGCGTTTGTGGTCTGTTCACAACTTGTAATATAATACTCGTGGTTCTCCAGGCAGGAAGAAAGCAAAACTGCGGACGCTCGAAGCTTCGATTTTCAACGAAATCGAAACAGATCCATGCGATTACATGCGAAAGCATTAGTTGAATCTTTCAATTCTTGACCCAGATCCTTGTTACCGCTTGTACTCCACTTTAATTCTCCAGTGTAGGGTGAAACGCGTTTCGATCGATCATAGAGCTTGCGAGACGCCTTCAACCGTTCCCTTTTGTCTGATGTACAAGTTCGATCCGTCATGGGTCGAACACAAGTTACATAAAAAAAGGTATAATAACAAATTTTAATTGAAAGTGACGAAAACATCGGTGGAGCGAATACCTCGTTCAACCTGGTCGAAAGCTACAAATATTCTTGCTTTTGTCTATGCCAATGTGAAAAACAAAAGGATTTATTATACATATGTACATACGTAAACTGCTTGTGTAAATTCATATTTTATAAATACAACAAACAAGTTGTCACTGATAAATCTGGGATAAAAGATGATTACGTTTAATTTTCACGTCTTCTTAGAGTTTGATCAAGACAAGTTGAACGGACTTACGGCATGGCTGATCACGAAAGAATCAGAGTGGTGGTACTGGGTGGTGCTGGTGTTGGAAAAAGCGCGATTATACGTTGTTTACTCGGGCAAGGATTTAGTGAAAGATACAGGCCCACCGTTGAAGATCTTTATTCGAGGGAATGTGTTCTTGGTACACTCACCCTGAAAGTCGATCTATTGGATACAGCTGGTAAGAAATCCTCCCCTCTCCCTTTCCTCTTTCGATATTATGCAACAGGGCAGAGTTAGGCATCGACCACATACTACTATCGCGTAAAATTCCATTAATCTAGAAATACGACGGGAATCTTGTTAAAGTCATTATTTAGAGAATGAACATTCTACTCCGTGTATTTAAATGTTGTAATTTGCCTAAACTACGTACGTAGTAATATGCATACGATTTCAGGCGATTTACAATTCCCAGCTATGAGAAGGCTGAGCATAGCTACGGCACACGCGTTCCTTCTCGTTTATGCAACTACATCGCTACCAAGCTTCGAGTGCGTGAAACGATGTTTCGAAGAAGTCAGGGAACAACGGCCAGATTTTCAGGTACCGTAAAACCGAGGATAATTTAAGCGCATAACTCCGTTCACTACCAAAAAGAAGGCGGAGTGCGGGAATCGATGGGAAAGTCGACAAATATTGAGATTAAACACCGTTCGTCAGGAAGTGCCAATAGTCGTTGCCGGAAACAAATTGGATCTTGCCCCGACGCGAAGAGAAGTACCGATTGAAGATGTGAGCGAATGGGTGTTTTGCGAATTGCCGAAGCTTCGTGCCAAAGTGATGGAGTGTTCTGCTAAGGATGATTACAATATTAAAGAAATATTTCGATGTTTCATCACTCTGTCCAGAATCGTACCGAAAAATCATACCGGCGATTCGGACGAGTCAGGCCTTCGACGAAGATCTTCGGCCTACGGATCGCGCAGGTACACTCCGCTTTCTCTTTCTTCTTCCCCACTTTTTCTCTTCTACCCTCCTCCTCCTCCTCCTCCTCCTCACCCAGCTTCTCTCGTTCTTCTCTTCTGCTATTTCTCTTTACTGCATGGTTTTCCAATTAATCATGAACAAATGAAATGCCAATAACTATATGTACAACAACTGTACGCGCGCACATACCGGAATGGAAACGGTGAAAGCAACACGCGAACATAATTTCTAACTCTGTTTAGAAACACTTGGAGTGGATTTGCATTTATATCGCGAATCGGGTATTAATTATCAAGCCGTTCCATTAATATTTTCAGACGTAAAAACGAATTTTCCATTGAAACTGCGGACGAGAGAGAACCGGTTTTCGTGTCAACAAATAGTTATACAGATGACAACTTGACACGTTGCATAACATTATTATAGTGTACAGAGTATTCTATTGGGTAGGCAACTAAGTGATTGCGGATTTTAAATAAGAACAAGTCTATCGACAAACTCCGCAATTATTTAGTTGCCAACCGAATACAACTACGAGCTAGCGAAAATAAAGTCTGAGAAGTCAAAAAGACGAGATTATAAAAATTGAAACATTTCAATTCTGAGGATTCTCCAAATATGTACAATTATTATCGTTAACAGTAATTTATTACAAGAGCAAAAATATTGCACTCTTTTTTTATTTCAATATAATTAGTACTATACGTTTCAACGGATCTACAGTCTTTCTGTCCGATGAGGAACCCTCAAAAGTATTTGTAGCATTTCTTCGTATTATTTTGGCATCTAGAATCGCTGTTTGAAACAGAACAACTTATCACTACACCGACATTAATCCCTTTCTGTCGTTTAACTTGGATCGCTGCTTCATCGGTTTCGCGTATTACAGAAGCGATCGAATCGGTAGGTCTGGCAGTCCGCACGGTAGAACCGGAAGCGCTGGCCCTGGTGGCCATTCTCAGCAAGTGGTCGCAGCACAAAGTTCAACCGTCAGTGAAGATACGAAGAGCAAACCACGCAGCCGTAGTTTGATTCGACGTACTTCACGAAAAACTAAACAACAAATCAGAGACACATACACAGACGACTGCAATATTTCGTAATTTACATTTTCCTTCCCTTTGCATCTCGCTATTTCCCTCTCTCTTTTTCTCGCCCACATTTCTTGCACGTAACCGTTCAATCCTCTGTCGGTGTCTCACTAAACGGAACGATACGATAGAACTCAATTTATCCCAATATTGGACAACTTTCGGGATAGAACAGAGAACGTGTGAAAAGTCGATTTTCTGATTGCGGATGAAGACGAGGATCTCTGTCGCACGATGCGGGGGGAGAACAGGATTCGAGCATCATACATATGTATATTTCGTTATGCTGCTGTGTAACTTCAAGGACTCCAACGCGACCTCTCCGTTGAATTGATTTAGCCGAGCCAATCGCAACAAAACGGTTCACTTGGCTGAGAATACTTAAGTAGTTCAAGCAACAAAAATTTGCTACTGCTTATCGGCAATGCTTAAATCATGGACTTAAATTCAGGATAAAAAATGAATTTAGCATAATCGGTGCACTATACATATTTGGCTTGCTATATTGATTTGGAATAAATAGAGTTCTGTTGTAAAATATAATGTAAATCATGTTTGTTCGGCTATTTTCCGAATGATCTCAATTCTCTCGACAGCACTTCGCGAGAGAGTTGAAAACTTCTTGGACACGTTAGTGCAAGAAATGAACAGATTAAATTTGACTCGATACATGAAAGTATTACGAATCGTGATATAATATCGTAATACAATTAACCCGTATGCGGTAGTTCGTTGTATGTACGACAACAATATAAAAGTCCAAGCGTTGACGAAAGATTTTACCAGTTTCAACCATGTATGTTAACTATAAACAAAGGACCAAACCATTTCTATAGTTTTGATAAGATATTTTCGAAACGTGTTTAATGTTCTTTCTTTTTTCCGATTTTTGCACCACATTCTTTAAACAAGATGGACCAACCCCTTAACTCGTTTACTCTCTTTTCCGATCCCCGCTGTACCATTCTAATTGTGTCTCACTTTTCTTTTCTTTCTCTATATTTTCATTCTATCCGTCCGTTTGTACGTTAAATATTTATTATTAAAATAATTAGATATGATTCGATTATCTAAAATTGTAAGTATCATATGATTGCGCGTGTGTGGAGCGTGTGAGTGTACCAAATGTCCTTTGTAATTTTAAACGCGCGTATATCTGGTGAAAATAATTCACTGTATATTAGAAATCGAAAGTCGATCGTTGTATGGCACGAGTATCACTGAGGAAACCGTGAGAAAAGATATTTGCCCTAATAGCTACGAGCACGATCGTATTGAGAGTATATTTTTTACTCTCTTATAAATGTTATGAGAACTTTTCTCCGTTTTCGATTTGGATATATACATATATAAATTTAATCATACATATCGTGCACAAACGTATCAAAATGAATCATTGCATACTTATTTTATCATAAATCGTATTTCACATTGACATATCATAAGTAACACGTATTGTATTAAGTGCATCAAAACTAAAAAGTACTGCAATATGATGCATTTCACTCTTCAACGACGATATTCAGATCATTTTTTATCTATATCGAAGTTTCATTTCATTCGAAACAATCCAATCAAAAAGGTTTTTGAGATACCATTTTGTCCGATGACATATATGTAATTTACCTATGCTTATATCTTGCAAATACATACGAAGAATCAAATTTACTATTGCGTTGAGTATTAGATCAAAAGCAATCCAGGAATCGTTGGACGAGAGTTAAAAAGAATTGTATTAGTCGCACAAAACGCTGTAAAGTATTGCATATGTATTATAAATATAAATGAAAAAAAAAATGCGGACGTGTATGTGCGAGGATGTACACGATATGAATAAGATATTTTACAAATGGAAATACAGGAGATGAAATAAAAACATCAAGACAGTTGAATAACATTCCAATTGTAAACTGCTGTAATTCTTAAATATGTTCTGTGTTATTCCATGTTACGATAGAGTCGAATTGCGAATTTATCGCGCGGAGAACGGAGGAGACCGTGGTGTCGTTGGAATTCGTGTCCGAATTACTACTGTTGTCCATTCCTTCAAATAAATGTTTGTAATGCTGAATGTAAGGCTGATAGCGCTCCCCTTTGGTAAAGGCTGTAGCGTTGCACAAACTACGTTGTTTAAAAAACTTGAAAACCGAATAAAATAACGTCGCATCTCCGGTCGCTTTCGCCGCTTCTAGAAATTTTCTGTCGGACACTTGCTCGACCATCCCGACCGATCGAACATAACTAAAAATTGGGAAAAAGAAAGAAAACATGACCAAATAATTGTGAAAATAAATCCACCGCAAGATAAAAAAAAAATTAGTCGCATTATTATATTGTATTTTATCCTTATCATTTGTTTACCGTAACGCTGGCAGAATATGTCCTTTCGAGAGGAGAACTTCAATTATCTCTTCATGAGCGTTTCCTAATCGCTTCAGCATGTCCAAGGCGAGTTGATGAGCAGCTGGATAGAGATTCTCTAAAGACAGCAACAAACAAGCCAAAGGCTTTGAGTCGGCAACCACATGATATTGCAGCAACTGATGAAGCTGATAATACGCTTTACGTTGAACCAATGTTGTAATGACCAACTCATGTAGATAATGCTGCACCGGTATACCGTGTTCCGCCAGCGATCTAGAATGGAAAACCATCAACATCCTAAGCTCGGTTTTAATCGTAACAGCTACACATCTCCTTTTGTTCGCTACACTATATAAAGTGTACATATTTTTCTCGTAACTTTTAACATAATTTGCAGACAGAAAACGACTAAAAATGAGAAAACAAATACCTGATGTACTCAAGGAGGACCCATACTATCATTTTTGGTTCAATGGTGTTCTCAGAAAATTTTGACAGTATGTGACTGTACATGTCGCTCTGATTAAGTTCCAATTTATACTTGTAATTTTCCGCTGCAGTGCTTACACTCTTGGCGTTATTTTGCACCGGGGTACCAATCTGAAGAAGCAATTTATAGACAATGAAAATCAGCACCATAATTAACAAGTAAACAAACAAACGTAAAATTAAGTGATCACCTGATTTTGTATTTCACTTTCCAAATAATTTCTATATACAGAATTCAGCTTGTCAAATATAACTGGCATATTCATCAAAATTACGGGCAATTGCATCATAAAATTTTGTAACACTTGTATCAAAATGTGCTTCGCATTCGTTCGTTGCATTAAAAATTCAACTAGCAACACTTTATCTGTAATAAGTTCTATCAAAACGTCTAACTTCAATTCGATATACCTAAAACGATCGAGTCGTTAAACATGCTGAACCGAGAGGTATATACACAAGAGGACATTGATAGAAAAAGGTGAAGGAAAAGCGATAAATACCATAGGCAACCCAATTTCGCATCAATTATTATGTTTGGCTGAAATACCACCCAATTTGGAGAATCTGTGAATATTAAGGGACAGTAACGAATATAGGAATGTTGATGTTTGCATTTTTAGTCAAGGATACATAGTTGACACGGTTCATAGGTTTGATTCGATAGTGTCTTTCCTGGAACTTTCAAACTATAAGGTTTGATCGACTTTGCCGGTGCTACACTAGTATGATGCATTACGGTTCCGTCACTCACACCAGGTAACATGATGTCAAAAATCATTGAGGTCTGAAAAAATAAACAGGCTACAAATCTACAGTCTGTTCATTAATCTGGCCCTCGACATAGTTATCGAGTACTTTATTCTGTCAACGCGCAATACCTTACGTACTTTTGTAGTTTGATGATGAACGATAATAAGATTATCTACAACGTTAATTGCAAATTTACCGCTCACATCAAGCTTCAAAATATGGCTCCTTTTAATCGTGGTCATTCTGGTTAAAAAAATATATAGAATGAAATACATGGTAAACATATTCGATGCATTAATTTTAAATTGATCAGCATACTTATGCACTGTATATACATGTACAGACGCAGTACCCGTCGAACGGTTAGTACCTGCTTGATGACGTAGCAAAATAATACAAGGCATCCCGTATACAACAGCCAATGCTACATCCCTTTCGTACACAGCCAATTTGCCTTGTTTCGTTGCGCCAGCTTCCACTGAGTTCACAAACACTTTTTTGTATAAAACCAACAATTTTACAGCTAACATAAATGATAAATAAAGCGATACCTTCGAATTTTGTTAATTTATGAAGATTCCCAGGTGTTACATGTAGTGTTTGCATTTGATTTCCTATTGTACCAGATGATAACAGTACCAAATAACTTTGTGGACAGAATACAAACCAATTAACACCTAAACTTAAGCATTTTAAAACCCTGACAGTACGCTTCTCGGGATTTATCTAAAACATTAAAAAGCTTTTGTGATACAAGTAAAGTAATAGATTATGCAATATTCATTTGCTTATTTACTTGAAACAATTCGACACCATAGTCAGTAACAAGCAATATTTCATTTCCATGTGTCCAAACGAATCCTAGTATAGTGGCATTTTTTCCTTTACACGACTGTGAATATTCTATATTGTCCAATCCAGTTATCGGAGAATAATTGATAAACTCGACAGAAAAATTGTTGTGTTGCACTGCCAATATATTCATATCTGGTGAAAATTTGATGGAAATTACCGGGCCCTTGTCTTCCATTCGAAAATTTATATTTTGATTTGGCCCTTTAACTAGTACACCTGTTACACCTCCAGATCGAACCGCAAATACCTGATTACCAAACGGGATTAACATTGGTGTACTACAATGTTTCATCGCAAAATTAGTAGATAGAATAAATAAATTTCGAACCTGTTGTTTCGAGTCATCGAAAAAAACATTCGTAAGGCTACTGACCGATTCAAACCTGATCGGATCCGAAGACAATTCTAAATAATAATTATCATCGTGAGATTCTTGCTCGGCAGTTTCCATATTTTACAATTATAAGATCACTTGCACTCGGTTACTATCTTTCATTGATTTTCGTAAACACGAACATCTGATTGTGACAGCAAAGTAAATACTTATCCTTCCGACTAGTTTGAGGCGCGTAAATTGGTGGCGCAACTGTATTATGGATAAATAAAACCACATTTGGTTAGTGGCTGTTGTTCGTGGTCATAATTTGCAATAATTTTATATAAACTGGTCTAGCTGTGGCCAAATTTTCAAAATAAAGGCATGAGCACTCGGGAGCTGAATTTGTAAAGTTCCATAATTACAAAATGAAAAGAATATGAAACACAAATGATGAAAAACAAAAAGAAGAGGTTTGATGTTCTCAGTGCAAATACTAGTTATAGGCGTCCACGAAGTTCATTGAAAGTGAATTTAAGTTGTGCTTCAAACTTAACAGATTCTGGGAATGATTCACTTGACTTTGATGTGAATAATATAACTTCTTATGGAATTCCATTGAAAAATGTCAGTATTGTTTTAGAAAGAATAGATACAAATAAAGAAAACAAATTGGTCGAAACATCTGTAACGTCAACGATAAAACCTAATCTTTCAAGTAATAATTCTTTAAAGAATAGATTGTCTACCAAAATAGCGGACGCTGTGGATATAATTGAACATAATAATGGAAAAAATGATACAAATCAAGATATTTGTAATACACCAAAAACTACATGTCGAAATAAGAAGTTGAAAAGAACAAATGGTCTAGGAATATTAAGAAAGATTTATGATCTAGAAGAACATTTGAATGTTTGTGAAAATGTTAATTTGGTATCTCATGTTTCAAAAGAATTAGCACAATTAAGAAGTAGAATAAGCAATGATAACGATCCTATGTTGATGGAAATAGATGAAATACCGTGTAGTTCTAAGGAAACAAATAATGACAAGCTCGATTGCTCCATCATCTGTAGAAATAGATTGTCTCAATCTTCTATTTTAAGCATTTCTGAAAGTGCTTTCACAGAAGTACCAATCGGCTGTTCTACTATGATAGATGATAATGTATCAGATGAAGAAGATAATGAGCATCCTGCTCATACTTCCATACAGGAAGTATTAAGAAATAATTGTCAATCTAATCACTTAATCCGAGTACCTCAACAAGTGAGTGACGAATTAGTAGCTCAATCTGTGTATGGTAAAGAAACAGTAGCAATTGAAACAGACAGTGTAAACACAGTGAGAACTTCTTTAAATGTTAATACGTCTGTTGATGTAATAAACAGTAAGAATAGCAGTAGATGTAAACAAGAGGATTCCAAAAATGGTATTAGTAAAAATAAACGAAGAAATAGGCATTCAATAGTTTCAAGCCTTATGCAAGAAAGTACGGATACCGTTCGTACTTCATTACAAATGAATACGTCTTATACTTCAAATCAATTGCAAAATAATATCAATATTGATACAACGAAAATTTCTACAACAGAAAGTATAAAAATACTAGATTTCTGTGATGCTAACAATACAGGGAAGAACAATTTGGATGACCAAAGAACAAACAGTCATAAAAGAACGAGTCAGGATGAAGTAACTTCAGAAAAAATTGATAGCAACTGTAATGAGAATGGAACAACTACCTCATCTTCCATTGTCAATGAAACTACTGATAAAATTGAGACAGAAAGGAATGAAAATATAAAAGATTCAATAACAGTACCTAATGCAAAGAAAGGTAAAAGAAAACTATTACCTCTGCATGAATGTTCAAAATTAGTATCATTTACTCCAGTACAAAACGAATGCCCATTTCCTCGTTCATTAACATTTAGAAAACAATTCAGGGAGAAGAAAAATAATAAATACAATAAAAGTAATTCTGGTAACACTGGAGAACGTTCTATGATAAAAAAGAAAAAAAGTCATGATAAGGAAAAGAAAACACAAAGAAAACCGAGGAAAGTAATCAGTAAAAAGATTATTGTTAAAAAGATCGCTGATAAAGACATTTTAATGAAATTAAGTGAAAATACGGAGAATTGTAAACCGGAAATAGCAAATGTTTGTGCCCCAAATGGGAGTTCAAACGATTTTCAATCGCGGAGAGTATCAAAGAAGAAACGAACGCAAAGATTATATATCGTTACAACAGGCTTATCTAACGAGTAAGATACATTTTTCATTCATATAAATTATACGACTATTGTTCCACCGCTGTCGATACATTTCAACTATTTTTAGTTTTAATTATCATAGATGTTCGTCATGTTCTTATAGAGATAAAAGTCTAGTTAAAAGCGTCGTTCGAGCTCTTGGTTCTGCAAAGATTGAGCCAAATGTTACAAAAAATACAACACACGTAGTAACGACGGGCGTGCGAACGATAAATCTATTGCATGGCATAATAAGAGGCTGTTGGTTGGTCGGCCTCGAGTGGGTTTTAAAGTCTTTAGAAAGCAAAGAATGGTTAATACCAGAAGATTATGAGATGGCACATTTCTCGAAAGCAGTATCGGTAAATAAGATACAGAGTTAAAAAGTATTCGTAATAGGGAAACAGTGAAGTAACTGCGTAATAGCACTAATTTAATCATTTATTTGGTAGGAGAATCGTAAAGATAGACAACTGTTTGGGAAGTCTTATATACCAGAGTTGTTCACTGCTTGTGGACCCATGTACATTGAGAAGACCACGAAAATACCATTTGATGCTTTGATAGATCTTGTAAAAGCAGCAGGTGGTTGTATTACTAATAATCCAGAAACAGCTAAAATTCTAGTTGGCTCAGGAGGGTTGAAAGAAACTTGGATTTTAGATTGCATTACGTCAGGTGAATTGCAGTCATACAATCAGTATCGACACTCGTGAACGCTGATGAAATCATGTAACTAATGACATTTTTTTACATTTGGAAAATAATGGTTTGTGTCATAAATTAATCATGTGTAAATGCCATTAAAATGTGAATGTTATTGTACATGTATATTACACATCTATTTCTCATTATGCAGATACAATTTAATTGTATCTGTGCCAAATAAAAGTCTGTATTTATAAATGACTACTGAGTTTAAATATATATTATCCTAGATCAGAAACGTATTTTAACTAACAGACTTGTACAATTATAGTAAAAAAAAAAACTGGAATAATTCTTAAATTAAAACATTCAATTTCTCTATATTTTACAATGTATATTTATTCATTGACGCACTTGACTTAAGTCATGATAAGGAAAAGAAAACACAAAGAAAACCGAGGAAAGTAATCAGTAAAAAGATTATTGTTAAAAAGATCGCTGATAAAGACATTTTAATGAAATTAAGTGAAAATACGGAGAATTGTAAACCGGAAATAGCAAATGTTTGTGCCCCAAATGGGAGTTCAAACGATTTTCAATCGCGGAGAGTATCAAAGAAGAAACGAACGCAAAGATTATATATCGTTACAACAGGCTTATCTAACGAGTAAGATACATTTTTCATTCATATAAATTATACGACTATTGTTCCACCGCTGTCGATACATTTCAACTATTTTTAGTTTTAATTATCATAGATGTTCGTCATGTTCTTATAGAGATAAAAGTCTAGTTAAAAGCGTCGTTCGAGCTCTTGGTTCTGCAAAGATTGAGCCAAATGTTACAAAAAATACAACACACGTAGTAACGACGGGCGTGCGAACGATAAATCTATTGCATGGCATAATAAGAGGCTGTTGGTTGGTCGGCCTCGAGTGGGTTTTAAAGTCTTTAGAAAGCAAAGAATGGTTAATACCAGAAGATTATGAGATGGCACATTTCTCGAAAGCAGTATCGGTAAATAAGATACAGAGTTAAAAAGTATTCGTAATAGGGAAACAGTGAAGTAACTGCGTAATAGCACTAATTTAATCATTTATTTGGTAGGAGAATCGTAAAGATAGACAACTGTTTGGGAAGTCTTATATACCAGAGTTGTTCACTGCTTGTGGACCCATGTACATTGAGAAGACCACGAAAATACCATTTGATGCTTTGATAGATCTTGTAAAAGCAGCAGGTGGTTGTATTACTAATAATCCAGAAACAGCTAAAATTCTAGTTGGCTCAGGAGGGTTGAAAGAAACTTGGATTTTAGATTGCATTACGTCAGGTGAATTGCAGTCATACAATCAGTATCGACACTCGTGAACGCTGATGAAATCATGTAACTAATGACATTTTTTTACATTTGGAAAATAATGGTTTGTGTCATAAATTAATCATGTGTAAATGCCATTAAAATGTGAATGTTATTGTACATGTATATTACACATCTATTTCTCATTATGCAGATACAATTTAATTGTATCTGTGCCAAATAAAAGTCTGTATTTATAAATGACTACTGAGTTTAAATATATATTATCCTAGATCAGAAACGTATTTTAACTAACAGACTTGTACAATTATAGTAAAAAAAAAACTGGAATAATTCTTAAATTAAAACATTCAATTTCTCTATATTTTACAATGTATATTTATTCATTGACGCACTTGACTTGTTAAATTGTAATGATTAATTGCTGTCAGATGTTTAATTTCAAATAAATCTGATATCAAAGGAATTTATTCTTTATCAGTATTACCAGTCATCATTAGCGTCATCATTAGCGTCTCGTCAGTGCTGTCACCATATGTGTCGGGACAGCCAGCTTCTACATTTACAAAACTTGTGATGAAATACATGATAGAATCGGGATAAAACCTTGATAAAACAGAGACGTTTTATCTTTGTCATAATTAATTGTTTTAGTTGAACTCTGGTTACGATTGACGCGGATGGATCTATAACCTCTCTGGTATGCTACATGGCTACGTACATACGATACATACAATTGCAGTTGCTAAACTTTGGTAGCATAACCAGTAACCGTGTTGTTAACAGTGTATTATATACGTACTCTACGTACCGTACATACATACATACATACATACATACATACATACATACATACATATAATGTGTCAAATTGACACGCATTTGTTGATATGCGATTTTGTATTTATCTAACCGTACGTTTATAGAAATAGTTCAACGAGTATGGGCTACGTATATTACCAGTAAGTAGAAAAGTGTAACAATTTGAAAAATACAATCTTAGTGCTGCGTTTTTTGACATTGTGTAAAATTCGTACAAATACCAAGTTTACCTTTCGCATTTCAACACTGTACGCTATTGTTACTTGTCCTTTGTTTTACGACAGTCTGATACACTTATATTAAAAACAAAAATACAGAAGTAATAAATGGTAAAGGATTAAGATTGTTGTGTAATAATTAATTATACTTTCGTTTTCACGTTCAGAAATAGTTCAGTTTTCTACTGTAGAGGCATGTCATTGTGCAAAGTATATTTCTAATCTAAACAAAGAAAATGTATGCAAAAAATGATTATTACTTAAATGATAGGTCGAGCCAAGGGGAGACACCATCTTCGGATAAATGTATTCCTGTCCCAAGGCATAATACAACAATAATAACCGATGCATATGCAGGCATTCCTGAGAATTTATTGCTAAACTTTTTTGGATTTCTGGTAAGATTTTCCAAAGATATTTCTGTATGTATATCGTTAGAAATAATGATATTATTAATAATTTCGTTATCGCGATACGTTATAGATCCTTGTTATTTTGTTTGGTTTACTTCGTAAAAAAGCATGGAACTATGGACGTCTTGCATTAGTAAATAAAACGGATGAAAGGTGGATGGAATTATTTTATGGAAATAATGAAGGCAGGGATACTGATGCTCTGTGCGTTGAAACTTCTGTTAATTCTCAACTGTCACAAGTCGACAGAGGTTTCTTGTCATGGATCATTACTGCATTTAGAATTACGTGAGTATAATAAATCATTAAGTAATCCAATTTGTCTATTATTAAGTGTATATAATTACAAAGAATATATTAATAATACTTGGAATGATATTTTATAATTTTAGGGATGAAGAACTGTTAACACGTGCAGGGCCAGATGGTTTATTGTATATATCGTTTGAACGACACTTAATCATCGTAACATGCTTAATGGTTGCTGTATCATTATGTATAGCTTTACCAATAAATTTTCATGGCAATATGCAAGGCGACACTGCAACATTTGGTCACACAACATTGTCTAATTTAGATCCAATGTCTACGTGGATTTGGGTGCATACAATTTTAATTTTATCCTACTTACCAGTCGGCGCATACATCATGAGACATTTCTTGAAAAAGGTATAAAAAAATCACAATTAGTCTGTCACCGTAATAATAATAATAGAAACAATTTCTTGTTGAGATATGTATGTCATAGGTACGTGATTTAAGGCATGGTGGCGAACTAGCAGCAAGGACGTTATTAATTACAGAAATTTCAAAGCAACAATGCAACGTGCAAGTTCTTACCGAATACTTCAAGTATGTAAATTCGTGTTTGGCACAATGAAAATTATTCTGTAATTTTATTTCGTTTCGTAATATTATTTTATACAGACAAGTATTTCCAACTTTGACGGTGGAAGATATTACATTAGCCTACGATATTAGACGGCTTTCCGCTTTAAATGCAGCAAGAGATTGTGCCGAACAAGCCAGTTTATATTGCGAAAACTATGCACGAAAAAGAGAACCATTGAAAATGTATCCGTATCCATGCGGCCAAGTGATAGGCTGTTGCTGTAAAAATGTACGTACCTTTTAAAATTAAAATTATCGTAAATAAATAAATAAAATATATCGTTTCTTTTTTGCGCAGCAAGTTGATGCGCAAGAATTTTATACTAACGAAGAAATCCGATTGACTGCGTTGGTTGAAGAAGAAAAGAAAGTAGCGCTGAGCAGACCTCTTGGAGTAGCTTTTGTAACTTTAGGTCTGTTTTTTATAATCTCATGTGTATATCATATATATATATATATATATGTAAACATTGTGAAGTCACTATAATGAAATAATAATTTAGGTACACCCGGCGCGGCTAAAGCAATGCGCAAGTATTTATCAACTCTACCTAATATAAAATGGGTCGTAAATTATGCACCTACACCGTCGGACATCTTTTGGGAAAATTTAAGTATACCACGACCATGCTGGTATCTGAACGCTGTTTTAATAAACTTCGCTCTAGGCATTGTGTTATTTTTTCTTACCACACCATTTGTAAGTAACTTGAGAATTTCAATGACTACATACTTAAAGATTTGTAATATTTTCGTGACACGTTATTGCAGGTAATAGTATCTGCTTTAAATAAATTGCCGATCACAGGGGAGATTATGAATCTCAGCCCAGTAGTTTCGTCTTTCCTTCCAACTGTATTACTAGTTAGCGTGGCCGCTTTAATGCCCGTGCTAGTAGCAAGAAGCGAATCGTTAGTTAGACATTGGACCAGGAGCAGTCTAAATCGAGCAGTGATGACAAAAACGTTACTTCTTTTACTACTGATGGTCCTTATATTACCTAGTCTAGGTTTAACTAGTGCACAAGCATTTTTAGAATGGACTGTAAACGCAGCCAATGATACAGGGAGATGGGACTGTGTATTTCTACCTGACCAGGTAATTAATTGCAGAATGATTTATGAAATTATATAAATTATATAGATCTATATACGTATACTGTTTAGGGTGCTTTATTCGTAAACTACGTAATTACTGCAGCTTTACTTGGAAGTGGATTGGAATTAGTAAGATTTCCTGAATTAGCTTTATATACATTCAGATTGTGTGTAGCTCGTAGCAGAGCTGAAAGAATACACGTTAGAAAGGCAGTATTATGGGAGTTTCCCTTAGGTGCCCATTATGCCTGGCTACTCTTAGTCTTTACTATGACGACAGTGTACAGTTTAGCTTGTCCGTTAATTACACCCTTCGGACTACTGTATCTTGTGGTGAAACATTTGGTACGTCTGAACGATTCATTCGTAGACTGATGATCCGAGTAACAGTAATAAATAAATTATATTTTTATATCGTATTTAGGTGGATAGGCATAACTTATGTTTTGCCTATGGACCAAGCGTTGGTGGTGGTCAACTGGCCGGAGCAGCGGCAAGCGCTACCGGAGCCGCACCAATTTTGGCTCAGGCTGCGCTCTTGGCTTTAGGTTTAGTAAGAAGAGGGCTATCGCCTTTAGCTGCGGTACAACTCAGTGGTCTCGCTGCAAGTATTTTGGGTCTCGTGACTGGTGCCACTTTGCCTTCGTCCAAGTCTAAGGTAGACTAGTTACATTTCTTCGAATTTATTATATTATTTATCTATCGCAATATGAGCATCTGATTTAATTATTTTAGGCACAAGTGCATAAAAGAGACTTATCGGCAGGTCAGAATTTCGTAGCACCTGTACTACGAGATAAACAGACCATCTTAGAAGAGATTTTGCCCGCGGAGGAGAATGTTGATATTAATGTAACAAATTCGATAGTAGCAAATGAGCAAGCTTCGGCACAAGAGAGTCCGAAACTTTATCAAAATTATGGCAATGAATCTCATGCGTAATAACGTTCGAATAAGATTATTCAAATCAATTATGCAATATACGAAAAAAGTATTAAAAAGATTTGATGAAAGTACAGTGGAACACATTGGACGCTTATCGATCATGAAAGTGTAATGTGTTGATTTATCGTACAAGTATGATAATTATATTTCTTTGTAAATGAAAACGACTTATTTATGGTCTATTAAATACCAAAATAGTAGCAGCTTTTTATAACAAGCGTATAAGTGTAATTTTCTATCTGAAAACTATATAAAGGTA
>NW_017133727.1:73591-98266 GCF_001652005.2 Ceratina calcarata | reverse complement strand
TTATTTATTAATATAGTTAAGTGATGAAAACTTGAATTTGCATACTTTTGGTAGAAGTGAGATAGTAAATTCCACGTACATTACAAAATTGCATGCGTTTGCATTTTATATTTTTGCTTAAATTTTTTTTTTTTATTAAGAACACACTCATTTAATATGTATATTTACAACTTATAATACCTAAGATGAAACACGTTGGCGTCAGGTTCCTCGTTTTATTATGTTCATGTCTTACAAGATCATTCCTTTTTTTCGTCTATATCAGTTATATATTTTTATTTAGTAAAACAAAATAATTTGAAATGAAATAGTTGAGAACGCAAAAGTACAGTTTACAACATTTCATTCCGTCACTTACGATAAAGATTTAATTCACTCAGTACCTCGTAAGAGAGTAAATGTTACTAAAAATAACGCGTAATGGGTGCTATATAAATTTTTAGAAATTTACAAGGCAGTGTAAAGATAGTCGTTTACAGTTTGAAAAATACGATTGTTTTGTTGATGACTATTTGCTGAAGACCGTTATGAAACGGACATGAAATTTTAATTACTTAATGAGGAACGACTAAAAAAAAGTCATACACATTAACTAAGGCATAAATATATTGTACAAAATAAGGCGGAAGTGATTGGGCCCTTAAAAAATTCATCCACAAAAGCATCCAAATTAAACGAAATTAATTTAGCGTATCCTAATGCTATATACCGTATTGTATATTAAAACGAAATAAAATTGTGTCAATACATGAAATTTTCTGTTAGCTGTAGACTAAAAGAAAAAGGGATCCCATGTAAATCTTAACATGTGAATATTCGTACATTACACAGCTTCCGTATTCACATGTAATAGCGTTCCTGTACATGATTATTGCGTCAAGTCTCACATGGAATGAATTTCACAAACCAAGTAATATAATTACAAATATTTCACATTTTTTTTGTATTATCTTACAAGTTAACTTTTTTTTTTGTATTAATTTATACTGCCGTTTGTTGTTCTGTCTTATTTGTCATTACACAATTACGATTTCCCGTAATACGTGTAATTACGCGTGTTAAAATGTGCATTGGGCGAATGAAATTTGAACGTTTAAATTACTCGAACAGGCTGCAACCGATTATAGCTTCCAATTGACTAGACGTAAGATTACTTAATTTTTCTACCTGATCCCTTTGTTCTTTCAATTTTAGAGATAATCGGTGCAATGGTTTTCTTCTTGTACGTTTCGAATTATATTCACAAGACAAATCAACATGCGCTATTGCTTCTTCCTCATCTTCTTTCTGAGACTCCTCGCTCTCTTCGCTGCTTGGATGAACCTAGAAAACGTAGTGTATTATTTAATTTTATGTTGCGAAAATTATGCTATTTGAATGGTGTGCGTAACAGAAAATGGATGTACCTATGACGACTACATTCGAAAAATATACTACTGTCCACAAATACCCATACGAGATACGATACTTTATGTTAAACTAATTAGTTCTAAAATGATGTACAACACGAGAGTGAATCAAATATCCTAATTTAATGATAATGATATGTACACATGGATTAACAAAATTTAGATCAGATATGCCCTCGGAAGAAATTTACTCACCGATTAATATGCGAAATTAAAAATATTTAGAAGATATTTGTTATGGTTATAAAAATAGCTTTTATATCTTACTCTATTATCGAATTACAAGTTAGAAGTCCAGAGATAATATCAAAAATATACACTCACTTGAACGAACAAACTTAAACAGTACAGTGTTTGTTACTACTTCTCACTATTGCCAATCACATGGAGAGGATGCTGGGAACAGTGAAAAACAATTAAAAAAAAAAGAAAATGGATGGTAAGAAAAAAAAATAATTTCTGTTGATAATAAAAGATATTATAAATTTTGCTTGTTTTTAATTCGATGAATATTTTCTGTCCTTCGAAGAATACATGACTATTGTACATACACTTATGAATTTTCGTTCGCATGCTTAGCACCATCACCGTAATTGTCGATTTTATTCGTTGTTTTGTTTATCCATAACGTAAAGGAACAAAGCTAACACTAGAAACGTAAAATAATGTCGCGCGGAACTTAAGGTACGTAAAATAAAAGGAGACCATATTTTTACATCATCTCTATGTGCAACACTGTGGCCTTTTCGTTACAAACTTTCATCTCACCTCTATTATAGAGACCCTCGGCGACGGTTCCCGGGGAACTGATTTTTCCATAGTTATCAATGGACTGTTGGATCGTGTAGAAGAATATTCTTTGTCTGTTTCAGTATCGTTGTCCGAATAATCTTTCTCGTCTTCGGGCAACGTTCTTTGCATATCCATACTTTCGTGAAACTTGCAAACAAAACCATTTCTTTCGCTCTGTTCAAATAGGTTCCCATCTAAATGCACTATTGACAGGGGTACCACATAATCAGTGACTCGATCAACTTTATACTAAAATGTCAAGTATATTATTTACCTTGACAAAAAGCGGCACAACAAAAGGAGCAATGCGCGGACGTTCTACGACCACACTCTTTGCAGTGATGCCAAGGGCAACTGAATCTTGAATCAGCATCGTCGACGATCACGCAATCTTTATGATACTTCTTACCGCATGTCTTTTGGTCGCAAACTACGAATGCTTCTAACTGTTCAATCGGTTTCCCGCATTTCCAACATAACATACGTCTTCTCGATCTAATCAATTTAATTGTCATTATACAATATTACGTGTTACGTATAATCAGTGCCATTTAAAATAAGCAATTTACCTTTTTTGAAGTTTAATTTTGTCGATTTTTTCAAGCTTTTTCTGCTGAATCGGTGTCGTTACTTGTTGCTTTTGTACTTTTAAACCTATAAACCCGCTACAATTTGACGCACCACACAAACAAGCTTTACGAGTTTCTCCATCGGAAGCTAAATTATAATTGAAAGTCAGTTCTTCGCCAGGCTCAATATCGCATAATGCAAAGAGACCTATGCGCGTGTCCCCGTTCACTGTCCATTTTTGTGTCTCGCAGTTAGGCGAACACGAATGATCTACAATTATCGAAAAATCCGTTTTAGTCTTTGCTCTGTCACTCTTATAAATCTGGCACAGATAAAAGATACCTACTCATAAAACGACTTAAATTGCCTTTTGGTTCCGCATCGATCGTTCTATTATTATCTATAGTTAAAAAGTAAAAATTCTCATTTTTTAACTCCTTTTTCCTACGTAATCTTCGTTTATATTCAGCCTCGTCTATAACTTCGCCAACATATTCGATTACAAACTGTCCAGTTTTAATTGATTCTAAACTTCTAAGACCCCAACCACGTCCTGCAGTATGAAATGGTTCCATAGCTGGATATTGTCTTCGTACAAACGCCTGATTGTTACACTTGGGACCAGCTGGACAAATACCAGGACTACATTCAACTAATAATATTCTGTTAAGGCAGTCTGTTCCTGGTGCACATGGATTGTCCCATTCCGCGTCACAGTCACACGCGACGATACTTTCCACTTCAGTTGGTTTCACATTGCCAACCGGTTTGTTCACCTAACCGATGTAAATTATCAATTATTTTGCATTATGTAGATTCTTAAGTTTCATATAAATTTACCTTTACTTTAACGTAAGGTGCAGGCTTCAATTCTCTTGAGCCATTATCTTTCGACGTAGCTCTTTCAATTTTTAAACGCTGGTGAAGTTGACTGGCTTCTTGCAAAGCTCTACGATAACTACCGTCCCTATTTTTTCTACCTATTGGTGGTTTTATATTTGCATCACCGTCTTGATAAAGAAAAGCACGTCCTCTGCGGGATAGATACCGTTGTGTATATACGTATATAACATCGTTTATCGTATTTAATTTAGCTCAGAGACTAGTTAAGAATTTTATTCACCTATGGACCCAATGGTAGTTATTTGATCCCAAGAACATGACACAAAATTTACCGGGGCTGTGAGGTACAGCTTCTACGTTTTCAGGAATTTCATGAGGATAACAAATACGGGATGGCCACCAACGATAATTACCAAGTTTGACCCACACAACTTCTCCGTACAAAGGCAACCTACCAGTTTCACAATCTTCACAAATAAATGCACCGTCTGGAGCATCAATTCCTAAATTCATGCAATTGTCAATTAATATCATCATCATCATCATCATCATCATCATAATCATAAGATTCGCTATGTAAAAGTGGTATTCGTATTGGTAAAACAGATACCCAAGCATTCAAGATGAAATGACGTCGGACACGTGTCGCAGCAAATAAGACTTCCACCTTTTGTACATAGAAAACACCATGCCGCATTCACCGGAGGCTGCGGTGCTTTGTAATGCTTCGGACAAACTATTTGACTGCCGGTTAAAATTACTGAACCAGCGGGTAAGCAAGTTATAGACGTATGGTAAGACGAAGGACAACGAACACATCGTGCCGATCGTTCACTTGGAGCTCTCGAATGGCTGTCTTGAGGATTATCTGAACTGCATGTATGACATACATGATATGGACACGTTAAACGGCCGCCTTGCCAATGAGACTGATAACAGAAATTTAATAAGTAAGTGACAATATTCCACTTTTTAAATCATATTCACTTAAATATTTGTCATGAAAAAAAAATTACTTGAGGCCACGACATCAGACAGGACGAGTGGTAATGTTTTCCACAGGCCAACACAGAGCACCTTATTCTATCACCTTCCCTTTCGTTACATATAAAGCAAGCAGGTGCGACACCCGACAAACAATCGATACATTTAAACTGTTCATCTTCTTGCTCCTCCGTTTTACCTAGAATTAAAAATAATTTTAACTGAACATGCTACAACATAACGTATATTATATATTATTAAGCGTACATTCTACAACACTAATTTTACCATTGCTCTCATCTTCATCAGCAATACTTTGTTTAATGTCTTTAATATCGTCTAGAATCTTATCATCCATAGTATTCTCATCAATGGAATGTTCCGGACTAGATTCTCCTGGTTTCACACAAGAAAGATGGAAATACGAATAACAAGGACCTTTACATCTAGTCAACTTCCCAGTTTTTTCACATATTTGACAAACTTTTTCTTGTTTCATTCCTTTGAAGAGATTGTAAGGTCTACTCCTTTTTGTTTCTGAAATGCCAGTTTCATCTTTCTCAGGCTTGAGTTTTGATTTTTTATTATTATCCTTAATAGCCGTATCTAAATCTATTGATAATTCGTCCTCATGATCTGATAAATTTTCTTTTGTACTGGCACTGTTACTGTCTGACGCCTGATACGGCCGATATTTTTTTCGAAAAGTAGCACTCATAGTGTCCCAAGTTTTCTTCAAATATTTTTTA
This sequence comes from Ceratina calcarata, assembly GCF_001652005.2. Lineage (NCBI taxonomy): Eukaryota > Metazoa > Arthropoda > Insecta > Hymenoptera > Apidae > Ceratina > Ceratina calcarata. The sequence goes on along the minus strand of NW_017133727.1, from coordinate 92,919 downwards.
ATATCATTCTCTGATGCATCCGGGTATGCGTCTTCCATCATGTCTCTGGTACGTTCATAATACACTTCAAATACACCATCCGCGCTCTCTTCGAGTTTATGCTCTTTTTGCGTAACAGAGTTCTCATCGTTAGAGTCTTTCTGATTTAAAGGAGACAACGGAGGAGTATCTGAATGGCTTTTACCGTTTTCAATGTGTTTCGATATTCTTGACCTAACCCTGTCCGTTTTGTCTTGTGACGATTTATCCAGTTCGTCTACCTGCATAAAGGAAGGTAAACATGCTACTTTACCTCTTCACGTAAGATGTTTTGTTAATATACTTACATTGTCTTGTCTAGCTCGTTTAGAATCGGGTCCACTCGAATCACTTGAACTTTTTCTTTTACCAATCTTATCCTTTTCACTCGATACTTTAGGTGATCTATTTCTTGAATGTTTTGGTTTCGGTTTAAAAAGTTCAACACGTTCATCAATGTTCATTGCTTGAACTTCCGTAGCTTCCGCAATCGCGCTTTCCCACTTAGACTTCATACCAGATTTAATGACAAATGCCCCTGCATATCTTGCATCTTTTTTTCTTACTTCTGCGGTTATTGAATCTGATAATTTTTGAAAGTCTTCTAGACTTGTATATGGAATCATGTAATTCGATGAAACCCAACTATGACGCCCTTTGTCGCCGAAGTATCGGACATGTATCATTAGCAACTGTGACCTGCCAGTAGCTAAGTAAACAAATATTTATACATACATATACATTTATATAAATTAAGTCAGTTAGCTTAAAATCATGTAAACACATGTAGACTGCCCAGGTTTAAAATACCCGACTTTACCAGTATATTTTGTGGGTTTCGGTAAGAAAAGATGTTACATACAAACGTAGATTGTTTAACGCATTATTAGAAAATTACAAAGAAAAATATGAAATTTCAAGACTACAGTGATAGACACGATTGCTACGATATTGTGGTGGAATAGATGAGCTATATTTACATTTTCTTTATACTAGTTTGTTTACAGGTTCAATATCCGAGGTCGTTCAAGTTAATAAATTCTGTTAAAACCAATAGTATCTGGACTTCCCATTGGTCTGTCTTACATTATATTATTCTAACATACAGTAATTAAATGAGTATTTAATAAAAATTCATATTAATTTAATAATTTCAAATAGAAATCACAGCTTCCATAAGACTACACGTAAATATCCTGTTCGCTCTGAATTCTATACTTCTGATCATAACTATTTAATAAAACATTAAATAGTTTAGTTGATATAACATATCTTTTCCTATTTAGGAACCCGTACCCGTTGTTGAATAAAATTCGAGATTTTAAACATGGAAATTCTGCATAAAATTGTCCAACTTAAATAATTGCAAGATTGAAACAAATGATTACCTCTATATTTGTAGTATACTCTCGAGACAGGGTCTAATGTTATCACGCAAGGCCAGAAGGGAAAATTACCAACTCGTGCCCATGCTAATTGACCTAATATCCAGCTGCAGTCCACAGGAGGATCAACCAACTTTGGTGTAGTTTCTTCCAATATGCTTAAACTGGTTGAGGAATTGCTTGTGTCCTCTGCGTCATTAGATACATTATTTTCATGTATCCTACCATTAGTACTATCAAATAAATTTTGATACTGATTCTTTGGCACTTTGGAATTCTGCAAATCACACGATATCAACATTATTGTAAGTTATAGTACTCCTAAAGTCTACAGCAATACAATGAAAGTTGTACGAGAGAAAACAACTGTTATAAGGTATATACACACGTGTATGCATATATGCAAATGCATATTATGCAAGCAAAAATTACAACATTAAAGCATTAATGATTTCTACATGAAATATTACAATACATTAACAATGATATTGATCCTTTAATCAGTAAGATTAAGTAAATAATCTTAAAAGGTGGAACGTGCCTTTGGCGAGCTGGCAACCTCATTTTTGGGAGACTTAGGTTTTATGGTCCTGCCATAACGACTTCGACCAGGTAAAATTTTGTTAGTGTTGATGCTCAAATCATTTTTTACATCCTCGAAGTCACAGTTCGTTGTGTCCAAATTCCCACCGCATTCGTCAAATTCTGAGTCAACAGTTATGTCCACCTTGCTGCTTACTCTGTTTATAGTGGTCATCATTTCTCACCTAATTCAGCATTTTCGCTAATCAGGGACAATAGTTATTCGACACTCTTAAATTGTATGTATTTCTTCACCAATTAGCACAATATAAACTTTAGAAACTGAATACAAAGGGCTCGCGTACAGAAAACAATTTTCATTATCGCTGAAAATAGCCGCGATGGCCGATTTTCAAGGGTTACTTTATTTCTTCAAGGGACAGCAGGTACTTTTCCTGAGCACACAGAAGTCGACGCGTACTACGCGTGAGCTACCAAAAAAAGTAATTCAATGTCCCATAAACAATAACCCTGCTTAATATGTAGAATTTGCAACTCAACCTCACGGGTCTCTGACCAGGAACAGGACGCGTTTCCCGCGATTTCGGGTGATTCTCAAAGCCATGCTTTAGTTTAATTTTTCACTATACCTAATGTTTGGTGATTTTTGTTTTTATCGGTTATTTTTGATGATCTATCATCTTTGATTTCCAAGATAATCGATGTTTATGTTTATAATCATTATGTATGTATGATTATACGCTCAAATACGCTGGTGTAAGTTATTCTGTTTATTACAAAATGAATCGTTTCATGAATAAACTTGACTACGGCTACGATTAAATTTCTACACGTACAACGTTGTGTGTGTGTGTGTGTGTGTGTGTGTGCGTGTGCGCGCGCGCGCGCGCGCGCGTGCGTGTATAAATGAACATTGAATACCGTATACAATTTATGCTTCATTGAAAGTTTTAAATGAATTATATACATAAGGAAAATTGACATTGAAATTTATTTGAAAAATCTAGCAACACAATGCTCTTTAGCATTTATGTCATGAATTTTGCGTAGTCCATATTGACGTACCATACTTTCCAATTCCTTCACGAAATTTTGTAAACTTTCATCTCTTAATTCTATTAAATTCTTTGGTAATTCTACCAACATGATTCCTCCTTTCTTAAGTGAAGATACAAAATTGGGTATTTGTTCGGTCATATTATAAGCTACCCAAATAAATTCAAATTTACTATCATATTCTGATTTTCGCTTAAAAACTTCTAAAAACGCCACAGGATGAAAGATTATCTGAAAATATAACTTATGCAATAGAGTTGAAAAAATGTTATATTATAAGTAAAATTCAAAAGAAAATATTCCAATACTTTATGATTTTCAATATCTGTCCAAGATGCTTTATGTTTTCTATGTCTGTTCCCCTTTGTTTTCCATGATTCTTGTTCCATTTCTGTGCCAGGTGATTCAATTACTAATGTACCATTTAATAAAGAGGAATCTCTATGGGATGCAATAAGATCTTCACATATTGGTTCCCGAGTTCTAATTTCATGTATACTTCTCATAATCTCTCGCTCAGCTACATCAGTCGCTCTCCATTTACTGTGTGTGTGTGGTTTTTTTTTAAATATAGTTCTATTCATGATACGATGATATAAAGAAATCTTTGAACGGATCCTACTTATCCTTTGTATCTCCTAATGTCCAGGAGAAGAAAGGACCATTTGTAATATCTCCTAAATACGCATAGTGTAAAAACCCTGGTCCATACTGTATTATATTATTTAATAATGTGGGATTGCTTCTAATTGGTTCACCTTCTAACCATGTAAATGCAATCCCACTATTTCTCCAAAATCTAATATTGGGACAACATAAATTAAATCATGTAAATATTCACATGTTAACATTGATAAGAAATATTTTGCAGTTAAAAGGCATACCTATATTCCTGTAACGTTAAGTTCGAAACATTTCTGGACTTCAAAATCATATGATAATCCCAATCGAAGACACCTTCCCTATAATCATATCTTGTCTTCAACGATCTCCTAATTCTTTTATCCCAATAATCCACAATAGGAATATTCTCACGTGTTGCACGTTCCCAAAATCTTACAGGATATGGATGATTAATCAATGGTAATGTGAAAGACAGTAAAGAAGGTAAAGTTTGAAATCCTTTAAGAAGACTCACTTGAAAATTGCTTCTAATCGATCTTTATCTCTACGTTTCAAGTGTTCCAAATTTAACCAAGGACAGTCAATTGTATTTGTAGGTATATCCACTAATTGATTGATGCATCTGATCAAATATTTACCTGTAGCAGGTCTTACCAATGTGTTCCCAAATATCTCTAAGTAATAACGAGTTGCCTCTTGCAGTCCTTCGATAAATTTCATTTTTTTATTTCGTTCGATTCCGTATTAAGAAGGGAAAAGATTTCTCTGAATCTTTTATACATACCCAAATCCGGTTCTAAACAAATATTCAATAAAACAATAGATCTGGCAACTTGTTCCAATGTTGGCTCAATTATGTTATACAAAATAATACGATCGCGGTGCAAATAAGATGATGCTATTGTCTTCAAGACATGTCTTGCATCACCAGCACCTACGAGTAATACGTCGAGAGATTCATCTGAACTGTTGACTTCATATTTATTAATTTCGAACTGTATATCCAATGCAGGACTGTATCCCCACCACATATTGTTATTGTTATACTATTTCTGCATTGCACATTTAATCCGAAATAACAAACTGTTGTTGCCATAGCAACAAGCACGCTTCGGCATCATTCCTACTTTCTCCGGAAGAGTACTTTGTGAAAAATAAGATTATTCAATTTGATTAATTTTCACGAGCATAATCAATTGATGGGTACAATGTTTCAGACAATCCCAGATCTTCCTCTTACACTGTAAAACAGTTTTAATGTGGATGATGAATATGAATTTATACATGTAAAATTCTAATACCTATTGTATAAAAAATAAAGTCAGAGATTTGTGTAATAAAACTATAAACATGTTAGTGACAGTTGTCTCATAGACTTATAAAACCATTTATTTTACTCCTATAATATAGATTCTGTGAAACAGATAAAAATAACTCCTCCTCGATCTTTGCTTACGCAAAGATTTCTTATAGACATATTCGCGTTAATCCATTATGCAAATTGGCTCATTTGTCTCTCTTTTTTTGAGCTCGTTTATTGCCGCACCGTTGTAAAATATCTGTAATAGGTCCTTTATGTTGAAATATAGCAATAAGCTGCGTACGCGCTTCATTCATTCCTTCACTAATTAAACTACTACGTTGCATATTCCCTTTAATCAATTCATTGACACGTTCCAGACCATCGTCTTGTCTATTTCTGACATTTTGTTGTGATTCGAGCATAGTCAGGGTCGTTTTCAATTTTTCGTGTACCTGTACACACATTAATTCACAAGTTTCACATGAGTAAATATTATATCGTATAAATACACGTCACACAGTGAATTGAAACTTACTTGTTTCTCGAGGTCAGCGATATCTTCCATTTGTGCAGTGAGGTGGTATACTTTCCAGCCATTTAGTTTCTGTAATACATGTTTCTGTTGGGCTATTTCTGCAACTGTGGGTCGCCTTTCCTCACGAGGCCGAACCTCGCTTGGCCTTCTGTAATGATGAAGTCTACTACCCCACCTATTCTTCCAAGAAGGACCTGTACATTCCGTAGTAATTACTTTCAACATATATTTTAATAACCATTTTATTTTTATATTATATTTCATTCACCAACCTAATAGACTAGGCGTAGGTCGTGCTCGTATCGCAACTGTTGGTTGTTGGGCAGGAGATTTAACAATGTCGCATTGCAAATTCGACGCTTGTTTTTTCTCCGACAATTTCTCCTTCGGTTCTTCCTTAAGCTCTTTTTTCACTCTATCTTCGGTGATGAACTGCATTTCTTCTTCCGTACACCGTGACTCCGTCAACTCTACTCCAGTAAGTTGTTGCTTCCGAGGCTTTTTCCGTGGTGACATTTCGACTGTTGGATTTATAGTAATTCTGGATTGCTCTGGTTCCTCGTCAAGTCCAGGTGACGATGTTGCTGAAACCGTAGTAGATCCAGAACTCTGACAACCTCCACCATCTTGGTCTCCTCTCGGTGAACACGGTGGACTGGACGTTGTCACAGGAGGTAAAGATGCGAGCACAGGAACTAAATTCTTTGCCGTACCTAAAAATTCAATGCCATTTCATTAACCCTCGCGTCGAATGAGATGAAATAAAAAATAAATTGAATAGAAAACGTCGTACACATAATACCATCTAGTTTCCTACCTTTGATAGGTGAATTATCATGATCTCTTTTCCGAAGTATACTTGGTCTTGGAGAAGCATTTGTTTTAGTGTGAGGTTCTTCGTATCCAGGTTCGACGAGTAATCTTATTGGAGTTTGACGATATTGAGTATACGTTCCTGTAACTATCATTAAATAAAATGTGTTTTGTAGACATCAGTAATAATAGTAAAAATTACCTGTGGGCTCGAAAGAATAATAGGTAGCAGTATGTGGAGGGTGCAAATATTGCCCTTGTACTGGTTGAGTAGGCGTTGTATTCGAATTATTGTTTGTACTGCTGGCCGGAGAAACTCGAAACGCAGATGGTTGAGTGGGCTTAATTTGAACAGTTTGTCCTATACCTTGTGGTTGTACCGTTTTAGCAGGCGCCGATGTAACTCTCGCAGGTGCTAAGGGTAAAGGATGCACAGACATTCCAGTAATTCTAGCAACAGTCGTTGATGTAGGCTGCGATATTCGTGTTGTATTTGATGTACTTGCTGTTGTAGCAATTACACGTGACACTGTGTTAAGACTCGACAAGGAAGTCACTGTCTGTACAACTCGAGGCGCTGCCTGTGATTGTGATTGCGGCTGTTGCTGTTGCTGCGGTTGCTGCTGCTGCTGCTGCTGCTGCTGCTGCTGCTGCTGCTGCTGCTGCTGCTGCTGCTGCTGTTGTTGTTGTTGTTGTTGTTGTTGTTGTTGTTGTTGTGATTGTTGTATCTATTATATGATCAACTTTGTTCATATTCGACTAATACAGAGATGCTCTACGCAATGATGGACAGAACTAAGTGGTTGTATACTTACTTGTTGAGAAGGAATTACGATCCTGTTAACAGTACCAGTTGACGGAGTAGCAACGGTATTAATCGATAATTGTCTCCCGACTGTTTGTTGAACGGTAACTGCAGCAGGAGCAGTCACTCTATTGGCGGTTCCAACAACAGGTGCCGATACAGCTATACGATTCACAATGCCAGTGGTATTAAGAGATCTACTTGGTTGATTAGGCTAAAATATGAATTTAGTTTTAGTTACCTTCACCTAAATGTTGCATTACTTTGGGAACATTATAATTTGTATCTCATCACCATGTTACAATAACTTACTTGAATTGATTGAGTCGAAGATCTACCAGTTTGTGCCGTTTGTGATATATTCGATACCTGGGGAGCAGATGGTCTGCTTTGTGAAACTGGTAATCTGGTAATACTATTGTTTGCTTGAAGAACAGGCGCTATCAATCTGGAGGGAGTGCCAGGAACTCCAGTAACCATCGTAGCTTGCACAGATCTCCCTTGATTCGTAGGTGTAATTAAACGAGGTTGTTGACCGGTATACACCGACGACGGTGGCCTTGAAATTCGACTGACCGGAGGTGCTGTATGCCTCTGTGGTTGCGCGTACACCATTGGCGTTGTCTTAGGTTGCCACTGAGAATTTGGGATAGTTGTATTTCTAAAATATGAAACGTCGATTGTACCCACTTGTACGGATATTAAGATACTAGCAGCGCGTTAATCTTGAAATGATTCTATCTCAAGAGATATGTTTATACCCTGCTCTGGTAGTAGGTATGGCTTGTCCTGTATTAGCTCTAACAATAGGAGTAGCCACTGTCGATCTTGGGGCAGATATATTAGCAACTGCAGCTGGTCCCCTGGGTACATGATACGTTGCTGGTATGCTTGTCACCTGCTGTGCCTGTTGTAATAGCTGCTGAGGTTGTGGTTGATTTTGACGTTCCATTGTATTTAACATACCTGGAGATATTATTCTTACCGTAGAGCCCACTGGACAGATCTGTGAAGGAATAGTCGCCAATCTCTTATACTTGCGTAAAAATTTATAAAAATAATTGTCATTTATTCGACGACTCATTTACGAGTTATAATTATCAATTACCGTTGTGGTTATTTTATTTGTTTCTGAAGTAGACGTAGTGCCAGAAGGCACTACAGGTTTCATAACAGGTAATTTCGGATTTATATCCATTGTCATTGATTTACCTACAAGACTAGTAGGTGTTCCAACTGAACCCACTATAGGCTGCGTTGATTGAATATTTTGCATATTACTTTGAACGATACTCTGCACATTTTGCATACTTGATATAGTAGTTAAATTCTGTACTATGCTTTGTACAGTTGTTTCTGGTACACGTTTATCACCGCCACTGTTGACTGAACTTAATGCTGTATTCATGTCGATATTCCTGTAAATTAATCACTTCTTATAATAAGGAACACACATTAATAATATCTACACATACGTATTAAAAGAGATATTTTTTGGATTGTGTTTGATTAACTTTTAATTGCTATTTTTTTTTTCATAATAATCGTTCCCCTTTTTATTCATTGTTAAATATTACTACGCCGAAAGTAGTCAATATTGTAAAAGAAACTTGAAGAATTTTAAACGAATTTGAAGGTTACCTAATTTTCAACAACTCTACAGTGTAAGTAGCCACAATCGAAACGGTAACAGTACTACGAAATCTATAATATTAACAGATAAATAGGTTTGTCACGTAATAAAAACCGATACAATTTTGTCTGAAACTGACAGCAATCAGTACTTTCTGCAAATATCATGATAAATGTACGCGTATATACCTTTACAGAAACGTAACGCTGCGAGACCATTACCGATTTACTATTTGAACACGCATGTGTAACATTTCTAAAATACTTTTGTTTCATTTATACTTCTTGAGAAAAACATTTTATAATCCAAATATACTGGTAACAGGTTCATCACATCACTGCAAAGTTTATAGCGCCTAATGTAAGCACAATACAGTGCAGGTAAATTGTCATAACAGACTTATATGTCTATGCATATGTACAAATTGTACGTACATATGTGATGTATATATACATACATAAATTTGTTAGGAACATTTCATTTTACATCTAAATATATCGCGTGTGTACGTTACATAAAATAACTGGAGCGCCTATAACCTTTTACAAAATCGAGTAATGAAGATTACGCATCATTACTACGTTTTATTGTGAAAAAATTACTTTCATAACAAAGAGAGTATTCCTATATGAAAAATATGTTTTTCTACATTATTCTGAAACATTTATGATCCCTTTCCATCGTACGGGAATCCATAAAGGAGAAGTCGGGAACTGAACCAATCCGAACACTTCCTCTCTTATTCCCCTACCCACTATTCCGGCTGCAATTCCATTTTCAAACGCATCATTCCACTACACATTCTGTCTCGTGATTCCGCTGTCGGTTAAGCTCGTGCGCTTCCTTTCTCATCGAATTTTCACCAAGATATGTATTCAAGTAGTTAACGTCCCACACGTTTCACCAAATTTAAACGTTCACGTATTTGAAAATTAGAAGAAACCGAATTTGTTTGATGGCCTTAGATGGGTTTGAATTCAGTCCACGTTTTATAATTTTATTCGTGACTAGATCCACACTCATCCAAGGAAATCAAGCCAAGCCGATGTTCGGAGTGAGTTAATCTTTAAGAGTAAATGCCTTTCTTGAAACTACGAATGCAACTCGTAAGTTGTTTTCAATCAATTTTGTGCTTTGCCATAGACGCGATTCATGGAAAATTACAGGCTATACGAAGCAAGTGAATAAATCAAAACATTTCTTTCACGTTATTCCAAGTATTTAGTGTGGTGATGAAAAAAAGTTCTTCGTTGTTTTGTTATGTTGCGTTGATGTGTTATGTTAAAACAAATCTGGATTAACGCTGTTAATGCATTATGTGTGTCATCGTATTAAAATTATTTTTATGCGTAAGCTGTACTTATATGAAATTGATAAAATACATGAGAAGTTTTGAATTCCAAGCGAATCACTACAAGATTTCGTTCAGTTTCTTTGTGTACGAACACCTGCCGTGTTTCCCCTCCAATGATCTCCCTCTTTTCATCGGTAGCAAGATAATCATGCTGCCCCTATTCCCCTCTTGCTCTATCTTTTTCTCTCTTATTCGAATCATCCTTCCGAAGTAACGGTAAAAACTTGTCTTTACCCTCTTGAAGATTGTTTTTACATTTGAATCAAGAATACGAGTATAGATAGGGCTTACACACTGTCCAAAGCCTTATTTTATTTTTCTCTCTTCAAATTCTCCATGCATATAACTTTGGTTATCGCAAATAGACGTTTTTTAATAAACGTCCAACCCGTCCAACCTTTTACCGCTGTATAATAATAATTAAACATGATATAAAAAAATATGTGTAATATATATATATATATATATTATATTGTATTTGTATTTACATTATTATATATTGTTATAAAAATCATTCTTAGCTTAAAAATAAAGTGAGTAAAAGTAAACAAGTACTTTTGGGAGTATGATAGATTTTTGGTAAGTCTACTAATTGTACATCATAAATAAAAGGCATCATAAATTTTATATTATGGAATAGAGTGGGAATTATCTTTTCGTGCAGTATCTACAATTTACATCAAGTATTTTGAGATTCTAGGCTTAGTTGTGCTATACGGGTATGTTCATCTTGATTTTCTTCATCGTAACACAGATCAGGATTTGACCGCATTTCCTCTATTGCTCGTTTAATTTGAAGTTGTAATTTGCCAGCGACTTTACGTACCGCCACGTGATTTTGTTTTATTTGAGTTATAGATGAGAGTAAATCTTTCCACGGCGCAACACTTGTATGAGCAAGATAAAGTTCCTTCCATAATTGAATACTAAGAGGTGCAACGCTTGGCCAAATAACCCCGGAGTTCGGTTCGTATAATGGATTCAACCATTTCTCTAATACTTCTGGTCGATTTATGTACGACCATAAGCTACATGTTCTCTCAGATAATCGAAGCTTAACTCTCTCCGCTTCTGAATCGCCTGTAAATTTCGTTTAAATATTATTTAAATAAGAAGTATATTAAAATTATGAAAGTGCAAGAGCGATGTTATTGTGTATAAATACCTAAAAACGTTCCATAATCGGAACAATACGCATGATTGTACAATTCAATTAACAAATCGACTGTATATTCAAAGCTATATTGAAATTGGTAGTGAAGTTGATAAAGACAATCGAGAAATAGAAGAAAAGTCGGGGCATGCGTTAAACTGCTCTGCGAGTTCGATGGATGGTACGGTCCGTGGCGTGTGCGACTGAAAAACTGATGTCCAGCTTGTATCCATTCGCGTTCGATTAAAGCTTGAAGGCCACGCACAGTTCTGCAGTCTGGATTCAATATTGTTTGTGCTAGGCTCGTTACAACTAGAGTAGAATCTCTGCCAGTGCTTCCTGTTCAACGTTTAACGAAATCTTCACGTATTATCGTTATAATCGACGCAAATGTACTTTATCAGTCATTTTATAAATATTGTGTAGATACCATGAACTAGCACTGCTGCTACTTCTTGGTGGAGACATTGAGCAGTTACACAAGCGGCATTTAAAGCGCTTTGCACAGCGGATAACCATCCACTATTATCAAGTCTTGAGATCCACTGGGAAGTAGAACACGTTATGTCATTACAAGCCTCTATCAATTTAAAAAAACTATCGGCTAAATCGTGTGGTCGTGGAACTGTTTTATGTACTTTCCGCCACTGCGGATAAGCAGCATCAATTTCTGTACCACCACCCCTGGCTCTGGAACTTTGAGCTTGGCTAATGGACCTTGTATCTATTATATAACTATCGACAAACTTTATATTAGTAAACGATTAGATCGAACAGATACAATTTTAATAATACTTTCAACTAGTACAATCAGATACCAAAGTATTATAATTGTGTTAACAAAAATATTCCATTTACCCACGTCGTCCTGGTCCTAACACTGCATTCAACAACCTCTCATCCTCTTTACATCTTTTACCGTTAGTACCACACATTGGTTGACTACTTCTTAATAAAATACTCTGCAACAGTAATTAATCAATCGTTTATCAACTATAAGCATATGTGTCCAATGGACTGTTTTATTCTCTTTAGTAATGCACTATTATGTACCCCTCCTTCGTGTCTATAGCATAAAGCAGGAAATCTTCCACCATCTCTAAAATTGGCAGATGATATTATCACTTTATCTTCTACATGCTGTGGTACTATAACAGCCGACGGATAAGAATCACAAACTTTGTAATCTTTATTTAAGTAACTAATGCGCCATTCGTCTGCATGAGCAGTTAATAATTTTGACCATTCGGATACTGGAATAAATGCAGTCCATCCATCTTCTATAGGCGCCGCAATATTACTAGTTGTTTGTGGTTTATGAAAGAAGGGATACTGTAAAGTTTGTTCTAGAATAAACAGAAAAATAACGAATAGTTAATGCCAATGTGAGTCAATAAAATTTTATGTAAAACGACGTAATGTAAGTTTACCTTGCGATGTTAACTTTTCTATAGACAACACAACATTTGTCAAGTCATCTGCTGAATTAATATCTAACTGGAGTATACGGAAATCCTTACATTTCAATATAATACTACCCCCTGAATTTGGAGTATTCAACTTTTTCTCTATAAGATCAATTTTTCGATATAATAACTGAAAAATGTCAACATGCAAGATTTAGTACCACAAAAAGTAATGTTTGATATAAAAATAATTTTGTTTATGAATTCATACCCAAAGCTCTTGATCATTGCCTTGCCGCGAAGACCAGAGTAGATGATGAATACTAATGCACAGTGTTCCATCAATAGTTTTACTACTTCCATCACTCTTATCAATTAATGCAACATTATCGAGTTTAGGAATTAATATTAAGTCGCCAAGTTCCATTATATATTTCGATCAACGATTGTCAATGTTGATTACTTGCAATGTTTTTCAAAGCGTTATATGTTTTGACAGATGTACATAACCTAATGTCAGAATCTCCCGTAATTATCACTGAAAAATTAAAAATTGACGAATCAAAATTATAGACACGTCTGCGAATCGTAAAGGAATGCTTATCACTTAATCAGGTCTTGTAAAAAACATTTACATTCAATACGGACACTAACATACATCCGAAGATTAAATGATTTATCTATAGCTTCCAGCCATTGCGATGAAAGATATGTTGAGATATGTGTATCTACAGGTATATGTAACCTAATGTAAGTTGTAAATTGGTACGAGTGAATGCATTCCTCAAATATTCTTCTCTTTATACATATAAATTCGATCAGTTCGTATTCAGATGCTGCAAGAAGTAAATTAGAAATCCTTAAACTCGTGTATATAGCAATTTGACAACACATAATGCATTTCTTCTAAAACTTGTTATTCTTTATTGTAAATATCGATATATTTCATTTTTAAGATTTGTAATAGTTCTAAAAAGCATACAAATGTATTCCTCCCCTCCTTAACGATAAAATATGCGTGGGTCCTAGCCATTATAATTATTCGTGATATTATACTGTTCCGCTTGGAGTATGATGACTTTATATTACTTCTGCAACTTGTTGCAATGTTACGTGTCGTAATTGGCTAATTGTTAAAATGAATATTAATTTTGGCATGTCGTAAGTGCTGAAATATCAACCGTCTCTTCTCCAATTCGTTCTCTTGTTGTTGTATTATTGTTACCTTGTTACCTTCCGGAGCCATGCCATCCGGATTTACCTCCTTCTACTTCTACTCGTTTCTGCTCGTTTCTGACAGGCTCTTCCCCACCACGGTATATATATATATATATATGTATTGCAATTGCATATGTATGTGTTACATACGTCTAACCCAGCGTGCTCATATTTTTTCCCTCGGCCGAAAAGTGGGGACGACGCGACCATGGTGGGGACCAATAGTTGGTGGGGGTATGCAGTGATTTTCACGGTAGCGCTGCGGAGAGCTTCGCGAACGCGCATGAGCACGCATGAGGGGAATAATAGTGGGGATCGAAATACGGGCGAAAAAGAGGGGAAGCGAGCCTCCAGGGAAAAAATATGAGCACGCTGGTCTAACCTAACCTATTGCGTAACGTAATAACCTGAAAGAAACGATGAAAGACCATGTATACTTCAATTTATTATTCACCGAGCGTAGTCGTACAATGACATGGTCAGACTGGCTATTAAACAATACGGAAATATTATTGTTTTGTATTTTCATTCTCATATAGTATATTCAGCAAGCACAGAATGCGTTAACTTTTCTTGAGTACAGCGGAACAGCATTAAAACATATTTTAACGAGGAATACCTTAGGTTTAGAAGTACCAGTTTGTCAAAATTTTAATAGACGATTCATATGGAAGTGCGTATAGATATATGTATCTGATTTTTATCTGATTTTACATTTGAATCTCTCTGTAAATGCATTTAAAGATATCTAACCTATTTTTAAACTAATAAAACAAAAAGCGGATCATTCTGGATGTCTTGAATCATAGAGCATATGCGTATTTGCATAAAATTTGCACGTAGGTATGTATAATAAACATAAGTATCACTGGATCGCAATATTAAACAAACATTAAATTTTAAAACATCACATGATTTTTTTCTAGAGATTTATGTCAGTTAAAACCGACAGATGGAGATACCAGCGGCGCGAAGCCCGCTGTCGGTAGAGGGGTGAGGAGAGAACGAATGTTCACGCTTTTGATGCAATGTCGTGTTAGTAAGTGTGAGCTGCTGTTATATTTGCTTATCCCTATCGACTGCGATTTCCATTTGAAGGGATTATTACGTTGAACGTGCTGAAAAATTGTACAGGATCCTTTGAATACGTCTGAATATCTACGTTTATGTACAGCTTTAATACATGGTAATTGCTTTGTATGTGTACATATTATAGTGTAGGATATAGCTTGAAGCCCCTGTGCACAGCTTGTTGTTGTATATTTCACAATGTTATTATTAATCAATATGCAGTATATATTTGTTAAACAATACTTATTGCTCTTAAGCAGAACATGGTTTACTTAATTAGAAGTTCATATATTGATCATTCAAAGAATGTCTTCCCATTCTGTTTCTTTAATACAATGTGTTATATTGAATTGTGTTGCCTCAAGAATTGTTGAGTTTAACATATGTACAATGTAATCAGTAATAAATTTTAATTAACTTGTTTTCAATATTATGTTTAATAAAGCATATAGTCAGCTAAATGTATGCAATCAATCAAAATGACATCGGTAGAGGTACAGAAGACTATTGTGAATTCCTCACAATTAGAAAGTTCAGTTGTATCTGAATCACAAGAGATAGTAGAGTCTGTAATCAATAAAGAAGAACAAGAGTCCATTGAGAATGTTAACAAGAAAAAAAGTAAAACTACTATTAAGGATAACAGTAACAGTGCAATGCAAGGTGGAAATGAGCAAAATAAAAATAAAAGTGAAGATGTGATTATATTGGATTATGATGAAGTTACATGTAATATAAATAAAACAGAATGTGAAAAGAATACAGGGAAGTTAGAGATAATATCTTCTGCTTCTGAAAGTGATCCTAAGATGATTAGAAATGAGAAGAAAAAAGAAAGTCCACCTAAAAGTGAAAATGCCTTAAGACGAACAAGACGAAGTTTGGTGTAGGTATTCATTGATTAAAATTCATCAAAGAAACTTAGCAGGATTATTAGTATTCTGTATGGTATGAAGACCAATTAGAGGTCAACCTTTTTTCCAGCGTACAAGAAGGAGATTTATCTTCAGAAGACAATAGTCCGAGAAGTAAGCGCAAGAAAAAAAATACGATCGATAGATTCTGTTGGCGTTGTCACAAGGAGTCTGTAGAAGCGCATTGTAGCGCTTGTCCTAGATCATGGCATCGCAAATGCATAGGAATGCAACAATCGACTATTCACAATTGGATATGCGGAGAATGCGCAGCCATTTTGCGTGCAGATAATGCAGAAACGCGTTCTACGGCTATGTCGCAATTATCTATCGATCAGTTATGTTTATTGTTGAAGCATGTGGTCTCGAGAATGAAGGAGCAGTCTGGTGTACGCATGAATTTTTATTTCTATTCGTGTATCATCTTCAACGAAGTTGAATTTAAGTTTTCGGTTCTAGTCAGAGCCATTTTGGAAACCAGTAGAGCTTTCTGATGCTCCGAACTACCTAGATTATGTAGTGAAACCAATGGATTTAAGCCTCTTGGAATCGAACGTTAAGGCTAAATTATATGGTAGCACAGATGCATTTATGGCTGATGCTAAATGGATACAACACAACTGTATTGTGTTTAATACATGTAGGTATACGGCGAATATAAATTTATTTCAAGTACATCTTAACGACAGTAAGGAAGATAATATTAATTGACATTTAACTTGAATTACATAGGCGGCGGGGTTTATACGGATACATCAAGATTGACAAATGCTGCCAAACAGATCATTAAATTTGCACGTCAGGAGGTATCGGAGATCGAAGCGTGTCCTGATTGTTACGCTCACAGTAGAAACTTACCAAGGCCACAACCATCGTGGTTTATCGAACCATGTCGTCGTCCACATCCACTCGTGTGGGCTAAATTGAAAGGATTTCCGTTCTGGCCTGCAAAAGCTATGCCTCGTGTAAATACTCAAGGTTTTGTGGACGTACGGTTTTTCGGTGAACATGACCGAGCATGGGTTCCGCCACGAGATTTGTATTTATACTCCGAAGAACCGCCTGTTCCGTTACCACGAAAGAGAAAGTTAGATATGGAAGAATGCGTTCAAGAAATTACTCGACATTGTCGAAAGCTCGAGCTCGTGTTCGGACAATTTAAATTTGCGCCTCCTAGAGTGCAATACAATCCACATGATCCGACGCAAATAAAATTAATGTTACCGAATTACGATCTCGATCAGCCCATTAACTGCACATCCCCAGAGATTATTAGTTGGAAGTACAATACGGTTCTGAAGAAGCGTCCTCATGTTAAAACAAGGACACAAAGTGATTCAGAGAAAGCGGATAATTCTGATATTGAAAATAAAGTATCAGACGAAACTAACTTGGGTAAGGAACAAAACAAAGCTGAAAACAAACAATTAGAAGTACGAGAATCAAATAACTTACATGCATTCGATTCAATCACAATGCCGATTAGTGATACGAGTGAATTAGTTGAGAAACCAAGCAAAGAGTCTATGCAAAACGATAAAAAGGAATCAGAAGCCGGGCAAGAAAACACGAAAGAAGAAGAAATAAAGCCAAGTACAAGTAAAACTACTACTACTACTACTACTACTACTGCTAGTAGCGCTACAAACAACTTAACAGGTAAAGATAGTAATGCCACAAAACAAAGTACGAACGGGTCGAATTATGTAACAGAAGGAAATAACAACATTGAAAATGTAATGATTCGTGATACAAAATCTGCGGGAAACTTATTGAAGCAAGAGAAATCTCCGATAATATCCGTAAGAAATGATGTTAAAGCGTCCAAAAAGGAATCGCCCATTAAATATAAAGGGAATGTCAGTAAAATTTCGATAACTTCACAGAAGAATAATCTTAAGGGTGTTAAAAATGTAGGGAAAATTTATAAACCAAAAACTAGGATAGTCGATAAAGTGAATGCTGAGCATGTCTTAAGATCTATCGTGAACGAACAAAGTAAGAAAGTGAAGACGCCTACCAAGATTTCCGTTAAACAGAATAACTCACTGAAAGATAACGCTAAAATACATATCAATAGTCCAACAGTTTCAATTAAATCTGTCCCTACAGACAAAGTAGAAATGGATAACGATATTAGTGATGACATTAAGAATGATAATGTTAACGGTCATAAAAAAAGTGCTACGGATCAACCTGCCTATTTATTTTTCGTTAGAACCGACGGTATACGTAACATGAAAAAATCTACCGGTAACTTGATTAGCGATAAAGAGAAAAATAAAGAATCATCATATGACCAGATAAAAGAAAGTAAAGCTCGAAAGACATTTTCTAATAAATCTCGTAATTGCCCGCAACTTATTCCAAACGCGCTATCTACTACGATGGATGCCGCCGTGAGTTACGTGCCTACTACTCATGAAATAGAGAATCGCGTCGAATACAACATGCTACCACCGGAAGCAGGACCCATTAGTGCCCGTTTGTATTACGATGCACAAGATTTAGCCAAAAAAATGGCTAAACTAATGGAAGAAGCGTATAAAGAAGCGGCGCAAGAGAGTCAACATGGTGAAAGTGATAACATGTCTGAAAATCATCAAGCAACTGTTCATTTCCTAAGATTACAGATAGAACGTATGAGATGGCAACATCAGCAACAATTAGCTGAATTAAAACACAATACTGGTATGTCCGGATACTGTGTTTGCGTCCGTTGTTTATTACATTAAAGTTTTCTATTCCAGATAGAATATTAAAAGAAATGAAGGCGAGTTTAGAAGCTGAACGATTACGTGCCATCGAAGAAACACGTAGAGAAACTGAAGAAGAAAAGCAACGTTGTATCGATGAAATCAAACGTAAGCAATGGTGCGCAGTGTGTCGTCGAGAAGCATTATTTTATTGTTGTTGGAACACTGCTTATTGCGATTATCCTTGTCAACAAACGCATTGGCCGATTCATATGAGAACGTGCGCTCAGAAACCTTCGTTTACCACTATCGTTACCAGTTCCACTCCGAATTCGAATCAACAGCAGGTGATGCCCAGCCTTATGATAAATACACAGCATGTGACGACGAACATGTGGAGGGCCTAGAGCACATTGGTG
The DNA here is from genome assembly GCF_001652005.2 of Ceratina calcarata. Classification (NCBI taxonomy): domain Eukaryota; kingdom Metazoa; phylum Arthropoda; class Insecta; order Hymenoptera; family Apidae; genus Ceratina; species Ceratina calcarata. The sequence continues at coordinate 73,973 of NW_017133727.1, read as the reverse complement.
TAAGTCCCTGAAAAAAACAAAAGTTTATACATTGGATTATAAATAGTTGATCGCTAAACTTTAGCAATACTGTTACACGTTTTATTTCATTAATTTTCACAATTTACGTTTAATACATAAGTGTTTATTGTTACAGCGTTAGAATAGAAGTAGTACTTTATACGTAAATTTTTGTATTGTAAAAATGCAAATAAAAATCATGTACTCGTGGGCTAATACTGGCTTTAACAATTACTTTGTATAAAAACGACCAATCTTGTTTTATGTATTAATTAACGATGATGTCTTGTATGCATTTGGGTATGTATCTTCTATTGCATGCTTCAATCGAAACAAAAAATTTAAATAGAAATTATAAGAATTATAATGTTTCAACTTACAC
>NW_017133727.1:52505-72756 GCF_001652005.2 Ceratina calcarata | reverse complement strand
TTCGTTGACGTTTGCATTTGTAATTAAATAATACCACATGCTTGTATTTTTCAGAACCAATGTATTAAATTAAGCAGTCCTGCTGATACGGTACATGAATTACCTCGTCATGTTAATTAAAAATCAATATATGTATCAGAGTATTTTTATTTTTGAAAATACATGTACGTTCTGCAATAACTTTTTTTTTATCAAAGAAGAGACTGAGAAAAAAATTCAGTTAAATTGTATATTAGACGTGCGTGACAGTTCATCTGAGGAATTATTGTGTGTAAGGGAAAATGGGCTGAATGACATTTATATTTGCATTTTGCACAAACGCAAATAAATACTTGTTCTTTATCAAAAATAAAGTATAATGATGATAAATAGAAAAAACACGTGCTTCATTTGTTTAACTACGATAATTGTATAAGTAAGTATTACGTTTGTAGAATGAGATTAATAAATCTATTTTTCCGAGGAACATTTAAACGTATATAAGGAATATATAACAGCCATTTGCCATTATTTATAAAGTTATAGTCAGTACTGATTTCTTATAAATTATTTTATTTCCTTGCGGTAGTTACATATGTTTACTTAGCTTTTTTACTCTTAATTTTCCTCATATAAAATTCCAATTCTTTTCCCTCCAGTATGTAACCATCAGCTCGTCCACATTGACCAGGTCTACTGGCTATACATGCTGAAATTTACATTTCAATTTCGTAAAAACATCTATTTAAATATTTTGTGTTTTGTATATTTAAATGGCGTACGAAACAATGACTCAATATATAGAGAAAGATAAAAATTCTGAATGAATAATTACGTTAGGGTTACGAACAATATATTAAACATTTATTATGCATTGAGATCTTACCAAGAACACGTCCGGTAGCGTACTGTTCTTCCAGAGCAGGTTCAACTTTAGCAAATCGTTGCCTTGCCTTGTACTTTGCTTCTGCCTTCTTCGAGCGTTTCTTGCTCAGTACCTCTTCCTCAGCCTCAGTCTGTACACATTATTATTTGTTATTTTACCAATTACATCATCTGATTGTCAATAACTGCACAAAGAATCAAATATTCAGTATCTTACCAATTTGGCGCCTCGTTTGCGACCAAGTGGTAATACATAATGCCCTTCATACCACTGCCTGAAGGGCGTCGCATCAATGGTGACGATCGCATTCTTTACGAGGGTTTTGGTCCTCACCAGCTCATTGTTCGAAGCATTATAAACCACGTCAATAATACGGGTTTTTCTCGTAGTACCCTCCGAACCCCACGAAAAGTTGCCTGTGTCCAAGCGTAGGGCCCTATATTTTTTATTGCCTCCTCGCGTTCGTACCTAGTTTTAAAATATAAAAATCCACATTTATTATTATCGTTTACAACAGTAGAAATATATAAAATGGCATACAGTATCTCTCAGTACGCTGTGGGATAATAGTCAACACTGATCTCAGAGTAGGTAAAGGTACTCATCATTTCACACATTAAACAATATCGCAAGACTTATATTTAAAATGGTGTTTCATTAGACAAAATTGTATCCACCATTTGATAGTATGTAATAACAGATAAATATGTAGTTTTCTAAACTTTATAAACAGAAATTATATACCGTGTGAACGCGACGGGCTCCAAGCTTTGTGTTTGCAGCCGGACGTCCTAACTCAAACTTCCTCTTCTTACGGAGGGGTTTGCGTTTACCTCCAGTTGCTCGCCTCTTGTGCCAATGGTCACGTGAAATACCTGGAATAGTATATAAATGGATTCACACCGAAATTTGTTTATTCAACGCCCACTACCAATGTTTTTATATAAAAGAGGAAATGTAGCAGTTTAACATTGTATCATATACAACGTAAATATTAAATACTTCAAACGAAACAATAAGCGTTGTATATATGAAAAATCTGCAATCTATTTAGAACGAAGCCGACAATAAAGAACAAGAAGTTAAAGTAATGGAAACGCTGGAACCATGGTTACATGGTAAATTTTAAAGTCCTTAAAAAGGACATGTAAAACAAATATACAGTGAATATAAGAAACAGAAGCATTACGAAGTTACTGATAATTATTCAAAGATGATTGTTAAGCCAAAAATATTGATTGAAAACGATAAAAGTATAACGTTCGAGAAATGAGAAGACTCACCCATCGTGTCACAATCGGAAAAGAACTTAAACCATAGATCGTTTTCGGCGTTAGAATCAGAGATGAGTGAATTCTCTGTTAAAACTGTACTTCCGGTACTTTCCGAAAAGTGCCATCTTGTAGCAAAAGAACAGAACATTTGAACGTAAAGGTACATATGACGTTCATTAATAATTTACTTTCTTTTATCGCCCTTACTTGTCTAAAACGCAATTACTTATCTAAAAATAATAGTTGTATAGAACTGAATTGTGATTTCATGAGCAATAAGGTGGAAATCGGACTGCGACGATGATAACTATTATTTATTGTTTATGTTCTAACAGTCATTATCGCAGAAAATTCAATATGGTGTCCAATGGTGTCTATCGCTCACTGGTGTACGTCAGAGAGTTTCGTACTTTAAACGAAAATTATATTAGCAACAAATAGTTTAATTTGTTATAATTATGAAAATTCGATTGAAAAATCGGTGCGACATTTAGATGCTCTAATGCCACTTCTGTGTGTATTACATAAAGACTAACATTTTCGAAATCCTCTACTCCAATTTATTATATATTAGAAGAACGAAATTTGGATATTTCCAAAATACAAAAATTAACGGGAGACAAGTGAGAAACTATGGAAGAAGTGAAAATTGATAGTGTTACAGATGGAAACGAATCGGAGGCCGAACAAAGTAGTATAGACGAAAAGAACGAAAACTCGTTAACAGACATCGCTGCTAATACTTTGGATATTAAATCTCGATTTAATCTGAAAACACCTGAAATATATGGTGAATCTCAGACAAATGGATTATCTCGAGTAAATGGTGTTTGTAGTTCCCCTGAAAGAATTACTGCTACGGATGATCTTTCACAATCAGAAGCTACAGAAGCTAGTCATTTAAATCAGCATGGTACAGTTATTAATAACACTTATGTGTATATAGGCTAAAACAATTATTATGAATATATTTAAAACTATGATGTATCATTTTTTGCACGCTAAATTTATTCTACCACTTTTCTCAAGTTTCACTCATATTTTCACATATTTCAATATAACCTACAACTTTGCATTCTTCATAATCTCAGAAGTTAAACTTGTAATTATTCTATACATTTATACATTCAAGTTGGATATCATTTTGTCTATATTTTATTTTCTATCTATATGTTTAGGTACATCATTATCATTGGAGAAATTATCGTTAGAAACTAAGGATAACATCCAATATGTCAGTTACACAAGTGAGCTACAAATGCCTGACATTATGAAATTAATCCAAAAGGACCTAAGCGAACCGTATTCTATTTATACCTACAGATATTTTATCTATAACTGGCCAAAATTGTGTTTCTTGGTATGTATGTCTACAGATTGTATTCAAATAGTACTGGTAAAAATATTCATCTCGTATCGTGCATATTTCTGCGACTCAAAGATAGTAATAACAATATTCAATGTGACTATAGAATGTATTGTGTAAAAAGAAAAAAACAAAACAAAAATTGGTAAAGTGAAGAGAACTGTTAGCAGCTTTGGTTGGATGCCTTTTCTTGCAGGTGTAGAATTTATAGAAAACTCTTGCTTTTTGTTCGTCAAGGCGATGCATGGTGAGGAATGCGTCGGTGCCATTGTCTGCAAACTGGATACCCACAGGAAGGTGATTAAACGTGGCTACATCGCAATGTTGGCGGTTGATGTGAAATATCGAAAGCGAAAAATCGGATCAAACTTGGTAAGAAGAGCGATTCAAGCTATGGTAGAAGATAACGCGGATGAAATTGTTTTGGAAACAGAGATTACCAATCAACCAGCGTTACGTTTGTATGAAAATCTTGGCTTTGTGCGTGATAAACGATTATTTCGTTATTATTTAAATGGTGTAGATGCACTTCGATTAAAATTATGGCTCAGATGAAATTGATCTCTGTGTTTACATCTCACGATAAATTCTGGATCCAATTAAGATCTAATTAACTGTATCATGTTGAAGAGATATAATATCAATGTGCGGGAGCATTCTGAAATGAATGTACGCCGTTAATATCAAAGAGGTTACCGTTTGTTGTACGCGCACAAGCGATTTTTTACTCAGAGGAAGAAAATATTATGTTGTATTAATTTTCTTATTGTAATACATTTCATTGAGTCGTAAGGTCATATAATACCACTTATACGTGAACACGACAGAACTCGTAAATTTATTTGCCGTCAATGATATTAATTGTTGCAATGGATTGTTGATTCTCTTTGATATTAATGTCTGTTGGGATAGAATACGACTACAGTTTAAGAACGTGAAAGTAAGGAAGAAGTGGTAAAGTAAGAAATGGAGGGTCAAAGGTTTTGAACATAATCTGTACTTCTTCGAGCTTCTTACATACTATTTAAGTACAGGATCTAACATAATAACTGTAAAGAACAGTGAATTGTGTTTGGAACGATGACATTTTAACAGTCGGTTCGTTCGTGGACGACTTTAATGAACATTTTAAAACGTTAATTCCAATTTGTTACAGTTTATCATGATGAAATTTTAATCCAAGTCGTATTCTTTATTTATTCGAATTTGTTTTTGTTTGATATTGCCCTCTTAATTGGTAAACATTGATTCAGTACAAGAATATTTATTTCATTTAATTATTAAAATAATCATAATCGAACACTTTTAAATATAAGAATGAATATGTATATGTGTGTACAGCATACATACACGATGTATTTAAATCTGCGCATGACGTAAACGTACACTACACATACTTATACACGTAGGTAATGAGTATTGTATGTACGTAAACGAGTAAAAGGCAGGAAACGAAAAGAAAAATTAAAATTTGCCAAACGAAAGTACGTCTGATACACTTAACATAAAGCATTCATTGCTGTCTACTTTACGTGTTATACCTTTGTATAAAATACATGCGAGGCACAGATCATAATATAACTATTGAAAAAATTGTAAAAATGTTAATAAAAGTACCTAAATGTTTTTAGAGTCGGCTATTATTATATATTTTCCCCTGGTAACATCTTTATAAACTGATTTATTATATCTACTCGAGCTCGAGTTGTGTAGGTGAATTTTGAACATCTACAAAGTCAGGCAAAAAGTCACAGCATGCCAAGTTTTAAATATGCATTTACAAAAATTGTGACTTTCTGTAAACTATACATGCTGATTAAATTAATCAGCGTATGTAAGTATATAAATATACATGCAAATGACGTGCATTATGCACGCATGTATGTATGTATGTATGTATGTATGTACATACAACAGTAAGCCAATGTCCGTAATAGATGTGCGTGGTAAATAGTAAATAGGCGTGAAATACATGAATCATATACCTAATAGATATACCCTGACAAGAATCGTTTCTCAGGAAGTGTGCTCGGATTACCGCAATCATTTCCTACGATAATGAGGAGTTATTGCGGAATTGAAATCGGAGACAAGCGAAAGGGGAGAACACGCGCGCGTTCTCGAGAATGGTCGATCGAAACGAGGCCGTTATCAGCTTTTTATCAGTGTACCTACCCCTCGGGCCCTTGTGTTGCACGCGTTCCTTTATCTATAAATTATGATTGAATAAAGTTTCATAGCATGCTTGTGTTATATTTGAAAGCATAGGTGAATTATGCAAACAAACATGTAATAAACAGGAAAGGAGCAAAATGTCGATGAAATTGAGCAAATTCCTCTTTTTATTTCTTTATTTTTTTGACATAACATTGTTTATAACAAATTCCAACTGACCAATTCTTAACTCGAAATTTAATTATACATATGCTTTTTTTCATAATTTGTCGTCGTCCCCACCGCTGCTCGCTTTATTTGTACAGTAATTGATACGAATCATCTGTACTCGTTGTAGAAGTCTTCAGCCTCGTAGAGGAAACAGTTATTTTTATAACACATATACAACAATACATCTTCTTTTTGTACATCTATAGCCAATTATTTTAAGCCTCTCCTCATCTTCTAGTGTACCGCTGCAACAGTTACGATTTCTATTACACTTTTAATTTTCATCGATTCAGATTTTATTTATTTTTATTACTTAAATTAGAGACGTAGGAGATTCATAATAGACTATTAAGTACATATCTATTGGCAACTAAGTTGCCGCCGTTATTTTAAATTTGTTAAAAGTTTATTTTTCAATGAAAATGAAAATCTAATTAATTAATAATGCGTTCTCCCTTATTGTTTACAACTTCTTCCCAACGTTCAACAAGATTTTCAATACCTCGTTGGTAGAAATCACCTGGTTATGACTCGAAAAATTCATTCAATCAAGCTCTCAATTCTGCATTGGCATTGAACCAAACTCTGCATTCCTTTTTGAACTTTGCATACTAATTAGGAGCGGTTCTTTCAGTTATGGCACCCTCTCCATATACGACACAAATGTCGCGAGCAGCTTTTGCGGCCTTGATTATTAAGATTGATTAAAAGCAAAAAGAACCAAGTGTCGAAAATGTTCATTTTTCTAAACTCGACATTCCATTTCAATGATCTAAAAATTAACATAAATTAATTCGAACAAAAACAAAAGATAGACTCCGGTAGAACAAAACATCCTCGTTCGAATGACTTAAAACATTATGTCGAAAACATTTAATGACATGCGGAATGTTAAAATTTAGAAAAACGGCGGGAACTTAGTTGCCAACTTAATATATATATACTTATTCGTTAATTTCGTTTGATCTCGTTCACGATCAAAGTATTTAGTAAAACCTGTAATGTATATAAGAGCGAAAAGATAATATGTTGACAGAATTATACGAAAAGTTAATGTACGATATAAACTTTATTTAAAAGATCGCTTGGAATCTAAACACAGAGACAGTGAAAGTAGTAAGTAAAGAGGATAGGAGATTCAGGATAGCAAAATGAAAACATGGGGGCACTAATAGTAAAGTGCAAGTGATGATAACGGGCAAAGAACGGCTGTCCTCGATCCCGAAGCGGAAGTAACATGGCAACCTATTGAAAATGTTTATCACGGCAAGCGTGCGTACCATACGAACAACCGAATACGTTTCCAACTATAGCAGCATCTTCGATTTATTCCCTGCACACTGTCTCCGTTAGGTCGTGTGTTGTATGCTCCTCTCCTTTCAATTCAATTTCCATTTTCGTTTGATTCTGGGCCGTAACAAATTCCAGGCCTCAACTACATCTTATAGTTTTATATTTCTATTGATCAAACCGGATAATTTCCCATTGATTTCAAATCGATTTGAAAAAATTTATTCGATTCAAACAGATTGTTAAATTAGGACATATACGTAATACGCATGTAATTTAAACTGTTATTATCCGATATCAGATTACAAAATAGAATTTTACTTCCTCACATTGATCACTTTACACATTTTTTTCTAATATTTTTGTACATTTAATGAAATGATTTTTATGATTCAATAACGAACAAAATAATCTTGTTTAGCCAGTATACTATTTTGTGTTGAAATATGTATATGGAAAATGTATACACGAAAGGAGAAAGATCGTATGACTGCCTGTCTGCCTAGAACAACTTTCATAAGCTGTCCGTTTAAAGGAAAAAGCGTTTCGCAATTCTGCAGGAAGGTGCGTTTCATTTTTGAATGACAGTTTCTATTAAATCATGTTTCTCATTTCAATCTCCTTTACTCTCCGCTTCTTTTTATGTTCAATTTGTAACAACTTGAATTAAAAAACAATATGCAAATAATATTACATGGTACAAAAATAAAAAATCTCGTTCGTAAGTTCATATAGTTGATCGATTCTTTTTCTCGAGCGAGATTGGAATGAGCATTTACTTATTTAGATATTAATGAACGTTTAACATGAAATCGATTTCGAAACTGAACGAACTGATCTCTGTGCTTTCTAATTAACTAATGAACAAAATTCTTTGCATTATCATTTCTTATGTTTCGATATATTATCGTGTTAATTTTTGTTCATACTTTTAAGAAGAAATGTCTTTTTATTTTCTTCTGAAAATTTCCATCGTATGGATCGCTCATAGCTTGAAGCAGTAACTATCGCTTGGTTACGCGCGTTTTACTTCATTAATCCTGAACGGAATTTGGTACATTAAGCTTATACATCGTTAGAATTAAATTGGATTAGCGATTTACTAGAAATAACGTAGTCTGAGTTCACCCATGCTATCAACCTAAACCCCAACAACTATAACAGATAATGTAATCGGTTTCGAGGAGGGATAGCATCCTATGTACACCAGTTTAATCGATAAGAAGCCTCCGTTTGCCGAAAAGGAGAGTAGTACCATAGGTACTTAATTCTTGTGCTAACTTTAATCCTACAGCGTAAATATGTGCATATAGATATTGAATTAAACAAATAAAAATTTCGTAATTTTTCGAGAACAGCAGCAACTTGGTAGAATATAATTTGTTCAGTATATACATATGCACATACACACGCATATATTTTAAGAAGTATATATGTGCTAATATGTATTAACTATTTTGCATACTCACATTAATCGATTCGTGACTCATAATCAGATTCGTGAGAACGTGGAGCTTCTGTTTCCTCTAAATCCTTGGACGCGTTGCTTATGGTCGCGTCGAAGACTATCAATTCGCAGCCTTCTGGATTCGAGTTTCTTGCTCGGATTTCGTTCGGTATCAAGGATTCCTGGAGAGTGTTATTTCCGTTACACTCTTTATTATTTTTAAGTCCTTCTTGGGTCGTTCTGGGAACTTGTCCGTCGGTTAATTTCGAGAAACATGGAAGCACCTTCAAAAGAATTCAAGGGATTCAAAGTTGAAATTAAAGATTCGTATGCGAGTATAAGTTAGCCTTGAGCGAAATTTCAGTGATCTTAGGATGGGGAAACGTTACGGATGTTTAATCGAACCGTATAAATCGACAGGAAATACAGTATGATCATAAGTTTAAGCTCTCAGCAGGGTAGCAATAAACTTAACTGCATCCAAGGTTGTATACCATTTAAATTGACTGGTNGTATATACATATGCACATACACACGCATATATTTTAAGAAGTATATATGTGCTAATATGTATTAACTATTTTGCATACTCACATTAATCGATTCGTGACTCATAATCAGATTCGTGAGAACGTGGAGCTTCTGTTTCCTCTAAATCCTTGGACGCGTTGCTTATGGTCGCGTCGAAGACTATCAATTCGCAGCCTTCTGGATTCGAGTTTCTTGCTCGGATTTCGTTCGGTATCAAGGATTCCTGGAGAGTGTTATTTCCGTTACACTCTTTATTATTTTTAAGTCCTTCTTGGGTCGTTCTGGGAACTTGTCCGTCGGTTAATTTCGAGAAACATGGAAGCACCTTCAAAAGAATTCAAGGGATTCAAAGTTGAAATTAAAGATTCGTATGCGAGTATAAGTTAGCCTTGAGCGAAATTTCAGTGATCTTAGGATGGGGAAACGTTACGGATGTTTAATCGAACCGTATAAATCGACAGGAAATACAGTATGATCATAAGTTTAAGCTCTCAGCAGGGTAGCAATAAACTTAACTGCATCCAAGGTTGTATACCATTTAAATTGACTGGTTGGATAAACGCGCACGCGGTGAAATCTTTCAGATGTATTATAATAAAGAAAAATAAATTTCCGATTAACACTGTATAATCTCGAACCAAGTTCGAAGATCGAAACTGCTTGCTTTCGCAGCATACAACTTCATTAAATCGCAACTGAATTTTCGGACCATACCAATATGCTTGCATCGACTAGACGTGACGCTAAGATTTCGATTAAAGACTTAAAATGACATGACACACTATGCTTGAGGTGTCAGCCGTGTACTAAAACGTAAGGAAGGTTCGATCAAACTTATGCATTGCGATGGAAATGACAAAACTTTGCCTTGAGAACTTTTCGTCTATGATAACGAAATGCGGCAAGTTTTTCACGAATAATAAGTATGCACAGGCACACGTAGTACACTTTTAATCGGGTTCGTATAAAGATATTAAAAAAATACTGCACATCATATATTTATTTAGAGAATATAAAATATGATTTCTAACGAACGTTCCCATAGTAATTATTTCGTGTACTAAGGAGATTAAGTAAATGTATCTTCGAGAAATGTTTAAAATAAAATGTTTTGCAACATCTGTTCTGTTTCCCGCGAACAAAGAATGAAAAAGAAGGTTGAGCTAAAAGTGTTTTCTATACGTGTTACGTGAAAAGAGCTTAGCAAGAAGTAAGTTCGTACTTGTTTAAATTCTTTCCGGAAGTTATCGTTGAGCCAAGCGTAAAGGAAGGTATTGTAGCAAGTGCTGCTCATAGCGAGACAGTGCGTCATGAAGAAGCAGAGCCTGTAGTAGGACCAATCGTTCGCCGGCGAGTAAAAATCGTCGATAACGTTAACGATGTTCAACGGTAGCCAAGATATCCCGAACACGGTGACCATAGCGATCAGCATACGATTCGTTCGTTTCTTTCTTTCTCTATCAGCCTCCTCCCTTCTGCTAGTTTTGCTACCCGGCTTCGCTCTAGCCCGATCGTTCAACCTGACCGAGACGCAGGTGTAGCAAAAGGCGATCACAAAGAAGGGTACGACGAACTGCAATACTGTTGTCACGGAGCTGAAAATTTTGCGCAATCGCTCGTTCGGCCAATGTTCTTCGCAATAAGTATACGGCTCCTCCAGATGCATGTAAAGCCCGTAAGGCAAAGTGACCAGCAGTGCGACTATCCAGATACCAACGATTACGCCCAGACAAACTTCAATTTTCATCCGCGGATGGAACGGGTATATGATCACCATGAATCTGTCGATCGCAATGCTTGTCAATGTCAACGTGCTGATGTACACGCTGACACCCTGAGCGTACGGCACTAAATGGCAGAGGGTTCTACCAAATATCCAACCACCGAGGAACGTGTACAAAGGGGTGAACGGCACTGCCAGGACGCAGAGTAGCACATCGCTCAATGCCAGATTCGTGATAAACAGATTCGTTACCGTTTGCATCCGAGGATTCCGTGCTACCACGAAGCACACCAACACGTTACCGAACACGCCCAATGCGAAAATATTCCCATAAAATATATAAAAAATCAATTGTATTACACCGTTCGAGATTACATCCATTTCTATGGACAGACGGTTGCCAGTAATATTGCTGTTATTCGACCAGACGTTTACGCTCCTATTATAATCCGATGGAATTGTGGCATTATCCATTTCTCGATATTTTCCTCTTTACTTTAATCGGATTTTCTTTTCCAATAGCTTTCTTTCCGCTACTTCTTTTAAAACGTTTTTCCTCTCCAATCGACCAACAGTTACTTTAGCTCGGAACTAAAAACATCTCTATTCCATTATCGTAAATGCACTTAAAGCGAATGCAAATCTTGTAGCAACAAATAGAACAGAATTAACTGCGGATGAAGTGATTAATCGACTTGTCAAGGATGATCAAAGTCTTTCCTTTATTGTTTTAAAAACAAATCGTTCCGTCTGTAACAATAGCTACAATTCTGGCACTGGACTAATTCCTGCAGAACACGTATCTGTTTTTGAGTAAACATAAACAGAGGAAATGTATCTCGCACGAGATATGATATGCTGTAACAAAAACCGTCCTGGCGATGTCACACGCGGCTCGACTCTCGAATAAGAGAACTTGCAACTTCTCACTTCCGGTTCGATCAAATCGAATCAACTATCTTAAAAATAGTGAAATCTGGTGTTCCTCGAGGTTGCCGAGTGAAAAACATTTCCCGAAAATAGAACGGTATTGCGTGATCGTCCTTCGATCGTAGCCAGCCACATAAAACTTTTTTCGCTCGAAACTTCCAGTTGACAAAGCAATTTTTCAAAATCGTTTCACTACCAAACGAACGAACCAACACTTTCTCATCTCGTGCTCCGGCCGCGCACACTTCTCCTTTTCTCTTTTTTCGAATACTCGAAATCATTTACAGTTACTCGTCCAGTTGATTGGCAATTTTATTTCAACCAGCTTTGTACATTTTCTCAAAACGCTTCGCAGAGCTAACGATATCAGTGTAGAGTACAGAATTTCCGTACGAGGATGAGCGACAAGCATTAAGTTATTAAGTTTTTTAACAACCGTTCCGTTACAACATCAACTACTTGTGTATGTTCGTTGAAATATTCTTTCGGACCACCTGTTGACGATCTGGAGCGTTAATCCTCACTTGTATGTTCGATTTTGTTAGTCTATCTCACAGCATAGAAAAAATTATAAATTGCTATTGGACGAGAGGAGGCGAAAGATCACAGTTGAACGATCAGTGGTTGATAATTACAAGTTGTAATAGTTGTACGGTGTAACCGAAATGAATTGTAATCGAAAAAGATCGGAAAAATTTTCTCGACGACGGACAGTCACCAGAAAATTCAATCGAAAACTAAGAGCACATCTAACAAATCTTGCGGATTAATTTTTTCTCGTCGCTATTTTGAGAAGAAAAAAAGTCTAGCGAGTTTTCTTCAAATTCGTTGTATTTATAAGAATGAAAGGCAGTTGCACGCTACTTATTATTAAATTTCGTTTCAGAAGTAAAGAGAACGCGAACACTGCGACGCTTGACGCATACACACGATTTTCAACAATGAACCGCTTTCGAAGCGACGGGCGGCCTTTTCCATCGATAACTGAAAATGGAAAATTGTTGGCAAAACCTAACTAGACAAGCCGCCGTTTTCTTGCGCAGGCGTCCGCATACCATCTGTATCCTCGTCTTTCTACCCGCGGCTTGTAAGTACCTTGTTGACGACTACAGCGACATATCGGCAATTGATCAAATAATCAGTAGTTATTTCATATTTGCCGTAACACATTACTTTAACTAATAAAGTCTCCCGCAATCAACCTGTTGTTCCTATCTTCTACAAATGATACTCTCCTTAAGCAACAATTTTAATTTCCGAACAATAGTCTCTTAATTATCTAAATATATTTTTCTATAAATCACTTTTAAAATTCTTTAAAATTACCTCTCATATATATATTTATATATGTACAATAAATTATTATCGCTACACCACATTCACGTCCACATTCACCAAATACTTAATCATCAAATTTATCATTAATTGCTTTCTCTAAAAAAGAAAACAGTCAAAAACACATTCAAAGATCATTTTTCAATCGCATATAAATTTACATAATATATATATATAATATATGTTTATAAACAAACATATATTATATGCGTGTACAGACAACACGTACTGCGTGTTCATATGTAAATAAAAACATGAAAACACGCATTTTTATTACACGTTTATTTACAATAATAAGTCTAGGTTCCAGCCATATATTAAACATTTTAGGCAAGCATTCAATTATTATTTTTCTCAAAACAAAAAGTAGATAACTCCTTCTGGCATTAAGATAAATTTATTCATTTTTTAATTTTGCTTACTTAAATAAACGCATTACATTACTCTATTCACTTACAATTACTATACATCTCTGTTGTTATAGATAAAAAAGTTTTAGAGAAACAAAGAATTTCTTTGTATATACATACACATATTTACATGTGTGTGTGTGTGTGTGTGTGTGTGTGTGTGTGTGTGTGTGTGTGTGTGTATCTCTGTCTGCCTTTATCGACAACGGGATATATTATCTTATATTGTTATTGACAATGCTCAAAATGTGAATTAACTCGAAATGGACAAATATAAAGAAATATTTAATGTATAACTGATTACCTAGAAGACTTATGCGATGGACGATATTATCTCGAATAGTAGATATAGTACACAAAAGAGTAACGTTTATACACAATTGGTTCCTTTGTACTATAGAAATTTTACAAATATTTCAGGTCTATTCAATTTTAACATATATATAAGCCTGTATTTTTTTTTTTTTCTTTCCTTCTGACAAGTATTGTCGGCACAGAATTTTGCGTAGACATTGGTCAGAAACGGCGGTTTTAACATATACACGGAATATAACTTCTTGTCTTATTTCACAAATATTGCATACCATTGATCCTGTTCATCCTCGTAGACTTCAAGTCCTTTTTGCGAATCAACACATATAAAAACATAGAGCGCTTCGAATATTTATAGACTACGAACAAAACGAACTAAAATAATATGATAATATTCCATACAGAAATTCGTAGTATTAATTTGATCCAAAATCGAGTTTGGATTAAACACGCGTTGCACTATAAAATCCCCGCGTTATAAACAACTAAATGGATAGCGTCTCTTTGATCAATTTTTTCATGGTGTTGCCCATTGTCGTGCTCGATGGACTGGATGTCGTAAAAGATAATTTGAACAAATAAGGTTGTATGTCGGGATACGACGTATCGAAGATCAAATCTAGTTCAGCTTGATTTGGCATTTTAGGAAGGTAGTCGTGTCGATTCATTACTTCTGTTATGTACAGAATCTTATCTGTTAATAAATCTCCGACTTTTTCTCTACATATTTGTCTCTCATGTTCTGTAGCTAATTTGATAAGTTCTAAGCGTACCGTCCACACTTCCCACGGTATGCATTCTGGTTGAAACGGCCAACGATTTTTTTTCTTCTGAAAGAATTCCAAGGATATTTGGCCAGAACCTGGGCTATCAGTGGAACGTAGAGCCTCAGAAAAGCCTGATATTTCACGTTTCAATGTTTGATCCAAGTGCACAGATGAACAACAGACATAAGTGAAATCAATAAAATCACAATCGACGTCCTGGTATCCCACAGTACCCACTGAATAGCTACCTTCTTGTTTATATTTAAATTTACCAAGACTTCGATGAAATAAAACACTGTGGAAGATACTTGCTACTGCTTCGTCCACTTGTCTGCCTTCCATACTTAACTCAAATAATTGAGTTCTGGCATTCATGGTGACTCCTATTCAACAAAAGTTTAATACCAATCTGTTAATAACTGAAAATGAAACATTGAATGTTTCAACAGAATTGTACAAAGCAACTAAATTATATAAAATGAAAGTGATATGTCCTGCTTATATGTGATCACGTTATAAGAAATTTCATGTTTGCATTATATTCATAACATCATGATAATCGTTGCCATGATATGATGTTTATCAAACAGAAACGAAATCTCTGTATAAAATATCTATGTTGGATTTGATCCAACTTAGGTCAGTGTGAAATAAAATTATTGTATACTCATTGATATTGTCAATTTTTTTAATAATCAGTAAAAAAAAAAGTTGTACGGATAAAAACAAAGAAAATGTAATTGCGTCGATGAATTCTAACCTCGTGAAAGCAGTAGTAGAAACGATGATTATCACTGGTGACTTGCTGGGATACTGGACGATTTCTGGTCATCTTTTAGTTGCGAAAAATTGTACAGTATTTCGAAAATACAGTTAAATAACCTTTGAGTAAAGTCATAGAAATAAGTCCTTCGAGTCTTCGAAAATTTTAAATACGGAATATCCAACATGAATACGATTCAATAACAATCCAATGTGAATTGACAATTTTATCGCTTCTTTGATTACTTTGACGTTACTTTTGTATTAACGTTTCGAAATATGTTATACATTTGAGAAATAAGAGTTGCTTGAATTTGTGGGCGCAACTTTAACTTACTTCTCTCTTCCTCTCACTTTACGACTGAACTGGTTATGTCTCAATTTTTCGTCTCTTCTTGTTCGTGTCGCTTCTGGCGTCCCGTTAAATATAACTAATTTAATTCAACGACATGATCGTTGATAATAGTCACATATTGTGACGAATAAAACTAATATTTCTGTAAAGAAATTGTCCGAGCTGTATTCCTTAACGCTCTCTTCTCTCGCACAACCATTTCCAGTATCATCGTACCACTACTACCATCTTTGTGTATATGCATCTAAACTGTTTTCTCGTTAAAACTTTGTTATTGATATAACGTATCTTTTTCTTTTGTTCGGTTCTAGATACCACATATTTTCAAAATTTTTCACGAAATTATGTACGCACACAATTCCAGAGGCTTGTTTTAATTCAAATCAAATACGACTACTATTCCCTTTAGTTGGTAAATAACAGCTGTCCTAGCAAAGCTGCGCCATTTTACATTTCTTTCAGTTTTACTCACACCAAAGTTATCCGTATGTATGTATACATGTAAATATTTATATTTACCTATGTCACCAATAATGCGTGTTTATATATGCAAATGAACGATTCTTTACCTTGATGGCAATTGACTTTCTGGCGAAAGGTATGCCAAAATATTAATTTCCTTTTTTGATAATTGTTATTGTTATGTTCCCGCGAATAAGGTCGACTCAAGTATGTGTAAAATACATATGGTTTATTCAGAACGCTCAGAGATACAGTCAAGTTCGATGTTAACGCTACAACAGCCTAAGACAGAGTCCCCGTCTAAACCTAAAACATGGGGGTGGAAACCCTTGTTCAAGAGATACACAGAAAGGTGGGGGGTCCTCGGTGACCGTTACTTGATTCTTTGTCCGAAAACACGTTTGAGTCGTTTGAGTTGTTGGAGTATCCAACATTACGAATAGAAGGAAATTAAATAGTGAAGAAACTGCAAAGCACCTCGGTCGTGTACATGGATAATCAGTTTTAATCTCGTACATATGTACATATTACTATATTAATATTAATTAACTATAATTATGTTTCAGAATTAGGTGTTTTTGTTAACAAGTTCAGCACAAGCAGTATTAATATCAGGATACTGATATTCAAATCTCAAGTCTTTGACACGTTTGGGTATAACTTTTTGTCCTTCCAGCATAATCTGGAATGAAGATTATCATAATAATTACAAATTACAAGATACATGATAAAAGAAAAACAGACGACAAACACTCTTTGTACTAACTTTTGCACGTTCTTTATTGAAAAGACTATTCAGAATAATCGGTGGTACAGGAATAAGTGCAGGTCTTTGCATTACAGACGCAAATGCCTTAGTAAATTCACCGTTTGTCACAATCTGTCAATAATTTTCTATCAATTATACTTGGGCTAACTTACACCTATTGTCATATTTTAGTTCCTACTTCAATTAATTACCTGAGGAGCAACACCATTTAATATACCATGCACATTCTCATTTTTAATTGAGAAAATAAACATGTTAACTAAATCTGTTACATGAATCCATGGCATATATTGCTTCCCATTGCCGATAGGACCTCCCAACCCAAAAAAGAATGGTAAATATATTTGCTTAATCATACCACCGTCTCTCCCTAAAACAACTCCTGACCTAATTGTAGTCTGTCTGATATCGCTATCTTTTGGGAGTTGCGCAGCTGCTTCCCATCTATGACAAAGTTCTAATGTGCAGAACAAGTATATTATAGTAATTTCTAACATGTACATAAATTATCTATGCCCCTACACATGCAAGCCTCAAGTAATTGAGAGAAAGTTTACCGGATAGGAAATCATATTTCTCACATTTGCTTTCTTCAGTGTATTCTGTATCATTTGGTTTATAATAAGCTACTCCAGAAATGGTTACAAACGCCTTGGCTTTGGTATTTATTATTGCTTTGGCTAAGGATTGTGTTGTTTTCACCCGACTATTTATAACATTTTGTTTAAATCCCTCTGACCACCGTTGTTTCGGATCAAGTATATTTTGTCCAGCAACATTAATCACAGCAGTTGTATTATCAGGTAAACCATAACATTCCAAATCATGCTATAGATCCCATGTTATATTCTCATATTATTAAGTACTTAAGGTACAGTTATATTTAAACAATTTCTTACCCATGACATTCGTCCAGGCCCAGGCATACGAGAAATACACGTAAAGGAAACACCTTTACGTGACAATGAATTTATTATTTGTGTTCCAACAAAACCTGTACCACCACCTGGGACAAGTACATAACCTCATCCATATATTATTTCGAAAAAAAATTAGACACTTCTTAAACGTCAAGATAAACTTGCCTATAACTACGTGTTTTAGTGCCATATTTACGTGAAAATGAAAATGTTATTAGGCACAACTGCCTAAGCGGACGGTCCCTTTTAAATTCTATTGACTTTATATGACGATGTCAATGCGATGCCAAGTACGATGGTATCAATACAAGATTGAATCGACACCGGTAACTAGCCTTATCGAATTACTACCGATCGCTAATAATTATATGTTTTTATATTATATTACATTAATGCCTGTTGATATTTCTATTTATTACTGAATCAAGCTAACAAAATAATAATAATTGTCTGTACGAACGACATGTCCATATCAATACGTCTTTATACTTGTCCATCAAACACGACCAAACACGGCTATTCATTAATCATCACCGTGCTTTAACTTTTTCAAGGAATATAGTATTCATTTAAAGTATATCATTAATTTAATCACGCGCGTAATTATCGAAGAACACGTAAAATTATTCTTTCACTCCTCGAAGTCAAGTGTGCTTTTATGAATAATAATATTACTACTTTTCTCAAAATAGTACTTGTAATCTAAATTAGATAACTACAGCAAACGATTAACAAATGGCGTTTATATTGGTTTATATTTCAAAATAAAAAATGAAGATCTTGTGGTACACTACAGTTGAATATCGCGTATCGTGTAAACCAATAAATTGTTGGTGAAATATTGTTCACATTTTATANGCTCGTGTGGGCGATCTATTTTCTTAAGTTTTAAATATTGAAAACTATTATGATCACTCTAACTTGAAGAGGCCATTAGGGTGTATATTATTAACTAAAAGTATAGAAACCTATTGCATTAGTGCCTTAAACATTAGTCTTATGAAAATTTTATTCCTCTAAGCATATAAAGTATTATTTTTAACGAAGTAAATGTGTTAAAAATATTCATTACCTGCAGACCTCTCCTTGTTGAATAATTTCGCTATTTACCCGGCTATAGAATATATTCATCTGGTTTCTTAAAAGAAGGAACATCCTTCTCAATGTATACTTTTTAATGAACACAAAACTTTGACAACAGAAATTCTACATTTTCTTCTTTATATTACCACCTTCAGTACATGTTTGTATGAGAATCATATCTTTCTTCGCGGTCCATTTTAAATTTGCTTTTACTTCAATATTACAGATTATAACAGATAATGAATTATTAAATAGAAAATGTTACAAAGTACATCTAACAAATAAGGCAACGAAGTTGTTCAATACCTTGTGTCATAACGAATATGTCAAAGTATAATTCGATACGTGTATGCACGTAAATATTCTACAAAAACTTCAAATGTGTTGACGGCGATTCGTCGTAGATCGTCATGTACTAATTGGTCGGAATCACTAATGTCGAATAACTATCGTTCAAAAATTTACAAGATATAAATTTGTTAATGAATGACTTGCATTATCGCTTTGATGAAACAAAAAGTGACGAAGCAAATGTTTATTCTCCTGAACCCATGGATATTTTATGTTGCCACACGGATATCAGCAACTGAAGGACCGTAGTAATTCAAATCATTTGTAGTATAATGATGAACAAACATTTACTTGCAGATTCCGTAAGACAGAACGTAATACTATTATAAGAATTTATACATTGTTATTATTCCGCGTTTGCACTTATTTAAGATCACATTCCTCTCCGTGGCGCGCTTGGTACTAATAATTGCAAAGCGGTCATCGCGTCTGGGAACAGCGAATGATAATTTACAACCGGCACATAAGCAGCTGTTATAACTCGACCGGCGAACCATCTGCCATGCAGAGAATTAACAGCGGCCACTGCGGTTGCTATCGATGGACACTTAACGTAAACATTACCCTGAGGAGATGCCTGATCCACGTACACGTGTAACACACCACCGTGTTTGTTACATTCCTCTATGACATCATCGCGAATTTCCTTTGCCCAGTTTGGATTTGTCTCACTGAAAAAAAGGAGAACGTTTCGCTTATATTACCAAACAGATTACTATACAGGGTGAACCACGAATCGCCCTGCAATCCCTGTATATTAATACTATGTTATGTTATTATTTTTGAACGCACATATACAAAAGATATGCAGTTAAAGATAACATAATTTCTATAGCATATTCGTTCCCCCGATAAGATAAGAAAAATTCGTATCGGGTCTACAGATATGCCTTCCTATATTATTATTATTATTA
>NW_017133727.1:46770-52366 GCF_001652005.2 Ceratina calcarata | reverse complement strand
GTCTTACTTTTGTGGATCAAACATGTTCGATAACATAAAGCACTGCGTTGCTATTGGGGGAGCAGCTTGAGGAGGTGGTTGTGGTGTAGACATAACTGGAGCCATATTTAACGCGTTTGCAGCCGCAGGAGGAATTTCAAGTCCAGTTCCTTCCGCTAGTTTAAACATTAATTGTAACCTGAAAGTTATCAACAGTAATTATTTATAATTATGATGGTTGAAATATGAAAGTATAAAAATTGCAGATAACCCTATTACCTTCCAGTGGCGCCAAGGTCGATACCACTTCGATCTAGTTCATCTGTGTCGAGAAGAGATGGGCCTTGTATTAAATCTGTACGTTCTGTGACATTGCCAACTTTCATAGGTCTTCCAGCAAGTTCAAAACCATTCAGTTGTTCTAAAGCTTTCTTAGCGTCATCGGCATTTCTGAACTGTAATCAAACAAATGAACCCTTAAGAAATGAAACAATAACTCGCACGTAATAAGTAACTAATAATACATACGGTTAAAAAACCGTAGCCTTTGCTTCGTCCAGTTTCTGGATCCATGATTAGTTGAATGTTGTCAATCTTTCCAAACGGTTCGAAAATCCCACGAAGCATGTCTTCAGTGATATTGAAGTGAAGAGACCCAACGTATAATCTCATGGGACCTGTTTGTCCTTTTGGCATTAAATTCGGCATGGAATTGCCCATACGATTCTTTTCCGCTTGTGTATGTTGCACTACAATAGGAACACCAAGGAGTTTCTGACCCGATAAACCAAGCGCCTAAGAAGAGAAGGAATGAAAACAATGAATAATAGATATAACGTTATAATATAATGTTATATATAACTCACCAGTGTGACGCTTTCAGGATCCTTAAACTCAACGTATGCTATACCCTTGAATCTTCTTGTCTTGTTGCATGTGATAAGTCTGACATCTTGAACCTTGCCAACACTGGAGAAAAATTCTTCTAGATCACGAGCGCGTATACGTTGACTCAATTGCATACAGAACACCGTTCGGGCGTCTCGTTCTTCTGGTGTCAACTCATCGTTCCTACTGAAATGGATAATATAATATACGTACTGACTGAAGTCTCGCAATGTGAAAATATGTACGTGCAACAATAAATTGCTAATTCTCGATTAAGTGAAAAATACAGTAGTGCAAACTTACATGCCAAGGGGACTGACACCCTTTCCAAAAGGCATCCTCGCTCTGGGAAGCGTAATAGGCGTGAGCGATCGTTTTCTTCTTCTGTCTCGATCCCGATCCCTGTCCCGTCGATCTCTATCTCTGTCGCCATCTCTGTCTCGATCGCGGTCTCTTCTGTCCCTTGATCTTGATCTACGTCGACGGTCCCGATCGCGATCACGATCACGATCTCTGTCCCGATCGCGATCTCGATCTCTGTCTCTATCGCGGTCACGATCACGCCGATCTTTCTCGCGGCGATCTCTCGAACGAGAACGGGAACGAGAGCGATGTTTACTCTTCCTACAAGAAATAAGATTAAATAATGCGAATTAAAACATTAATATCAATTAAACTTTGTGACTGTTATGTTTTGCGGTATGCTATAGATATTAGAATAAATAATGTATAATAGATCTTATTATCGTTTTAAACCAATATCATTTCTTTACTAATTAATGCATTTCAACTTACTTTAGCCGAACCCTTAGTAATATTTCTCTGAACGCGTATCTTCCATAGCATTATTATTGATAATAATAATAATAGTTAAAGGAATTGATACAATAATACGGCAAATAGCTAAGATCTATGTGACATCAAATGTTACTGCTTTACTTTACTTTCTTGATCATTATAACGGTTATAAATGCTCTGTATTACAGTTCAGATTTTCAGTCGAATCTGTAGTACAAGTATTCTTCCTAAACACTTACCATCGTCAGGTTTAACCTTTGGAATTATGAAAATAACCAGCATTTACACTAATTGTATGGGGTCTATAACAAAGAGAATAACTTCAAACAGCTATATGCATGTTCACTCAAGTTACTAATTTGAAATTCTTCATAGCAATGGAATATATACATACATACATACATACATACATACATACATACATACATACATATATATATATATATATTTATCAATCTATAACGCTAAAGGTTCAGACGAAGTAGTTTATTTATGGATTTGTGCGCTTAATCTTATAAATCTTATAAAAGATACATACATATACATGATAGATAGTAAGAGTGAATTTCAATCTATTTTTAATGCATTGATAAATGCTGAAGATGTTAATCATGGTAGCGAACATAAACTGTTAATTAAATCGTTTGTAATACATCAGATTTACATACCCAGATGATTTACGGCTAGACCCATTCTCCTTGGAGGATTTGTCTTTGGATGAGGAGTCCTGCTCCTACGAACAGCAAACAGTTGAATGCCATGCCAGCCAGTCGATGTGGCAGGGACGCGCGAACAAGGGGACAAAAAGCAAATCAGAAAACGTTAGTAAATTTTGTAAAAACGAATCGTATACATATTTTGTACAATTTAAATTTTGACAGTAGCTTCAAAAATAAAATATATCAATAACGAATTTCTGTCTTTTATTAATTTAATCTTTTTTTCTTTTCTCTCTTTTCTTTTTTTTTTTTTCTAACAACCATGTAGACAACTCTCCTTTTGAACGCTATGTTATCGAAGATTTTGCTGCTGGATGGTGGGCGCACTCTCGTGCTCTTTCTCTTTTTCCATGTAAATCATATCGGTCTGAGAGGAGCTGAGATGGGGGGGACACAGAGAAGAAACAGAGAGAGAGAGAGAGAGAG
Organism: Ceratina calcarata; assembly: GCF_001652005.2. NCBI lineage: Eukaryota > Metazoa > Arthropoda > Insecta > Hymenoptera > Apidae > Ceratina > Ceratina calcarata. Next base: position 49,556 of record NW_017133727.1, on the reverse strand, counting down.
AGAGAGAGAGAGAGAGAGAGAGAGAGACAGACAGACAGAGAGAGTGACAGAGTGTGACGGGGCGAGCATAGTGTTGCGACGCCTCGCATACACCTGGCTCAAACTTACCAATCGTTTTATCGGGTTTTAGGAAAGCATTGCAATCTTGGGTTGAGCATGCCTTGGTCTTAAACTACCAATGGCCAACCACACATCCTTTTTCTTCTGCAAAAGAGAGCCCTCATCAAAGACAGTACGTTTTTAATGTAACACGAGATGTGAACCCTACTTGCTAGCCTACAGCTCCTGCATGTAATATATTGACTTAACTATATCTCGTAATACGAACAAAACGATCAATGATCATTTGCTGCTTCCAGTAGGTATATCTCACGAGATGATTTAGCTGGATAGAGAAAATGTTTCAGATGACATCATACGCGTGGCCTGTACGTCAGGCTCGAAGACCAAAACCGCTCAATGAGCGAAAAGAAGGACCAAAACGCGTTCGGGTCGCCTGTTTTGCTCATTGAGCACTTTTTCCTCAACGTTAACATATGTATGATACGTCATGGAATGAAACAATGATAATGAGATTATATGTACGTGTTACTGATGATTTCTCAATCTACCTATGATATAATTAACTGTCTAAACATTGACCATAATCTTTGTACAAATTTTTTACACGACTTCAAAACATTTTCTCATTTACGTCCTGCTTGCCAATTTACCATGCATTTTCGTTGTAATGCACTGCTGTACCCCTACTCACGTATGTCGATATACTCTCAAAATTTGAAGTAATACAGGTAATGTTATTATTGATGAAAATTTAAGAAGAATCGGAAAGGAAAGATATCATAAATGTATCGATTGACAACATATTGATTGCAGTATAGCTAAAAACAAACCTCTAGTCCAGAAAATAAACTAATCGTAAATATATGTAATTACACATTTTAAAAATATGTTCAATTGTACGTGTCCCTGCGTAAATAGAGTTCTCAGTATGACATTAGTATCCATTTCATTACGGATAAAAATACATAAATTTCTTAAGTTTACATAGTTGTACAATGTATAATTCTTCCAATAGAGAAGCTGCACATGTACATAACATTCCTATGAAATAAATGAAAACAAAGCCAATGTATAAAGTATGTTAGAAATCTTTCATCATCGATGAAGAACTCTATTGTTTCATTCAACAATGCAAAAATTAAGCATGGAGATTGTGCGTTCCTACTGTAAAAAATATTGTATTGTCAGATCAGGTTGATTTTAAGCACAAAATACATTCTCTGTACTTATACAAATTACTCCGATGTAGTTTCACTTTCACGCATTTGCGTAACGTAAAAATCAATAGAACAGCATGGCACATGGCAGAACAGCATCTAACACAAGTCTATCTATCACCTTTCTTTCATTTTTCCTCTGTTACTCAAATAAGTCAATAGAAATAGTAGACCCATTTTATCTATGTATTTTTTCTTCATTTTTATGTCTCTATAATCACAAAATAGTGACAATTGCAATTCTATCTACATCGTAAATAATAAACGTTACATTTTTTGAGCAAAAAAAATTAGAAATGAAGAAAGAAAAAAAGAATTAAGTAAAAATGATGTTAGTGATGACTTTTCTTAATACCTCGTATTTCAAGTGCATTCTAGGAACTCGCTGCTGAACATCCTACGAGCGCGAGGGTACATGTTACGTACCATCTATAAGTACAGAAAACGGAGGTATTGATCAATAGTCGGTATGAGTACAAGGACGTACTTTGTTCTACATGTATATAGGGTGGAAGGAAAGGACGATTCATTGTTTTTTCTCTCGAACGCAACGCGAAAAACATATACCCAGCACGACACTGCACCGTAATTATATTCTCGTGCGTCGAGACGTTGTTCAGGTAGATGTTACAGGATAAAAAAAAGTCAGGATCTCGAAGGAACAAACCGAGACGTATGCAGAGAAAGATAGAAAAGAAATTAAGCCTTACCCCTTTCTTATATGGCGCCTCCAGCATTGCCTCCACATCTAAATCCTCCGCCATTGCGCGAGTTGGTGAGCTTTCTGAAATACCACGCATTTAGCACTCGATAATCGATTACGATGGTTCGAAATGAATTGTCTATGGAAATATATTGTATAACGTACAGGCTAACTATCGGTCGCACACGATTTAAACGTTTAAAAATTGCTGAAAATGCAAGATCGATAACAAACGTGCTTGAACGAGAACGTAATCGTACACGACAATGAGAGAAAGAAAATGGCGAACCGGATATGACTTCGGTAAACGAACTGAACGCCACCTTTACAGAAAGTTCTTTGTATAGTTCCGGTCTGCCAGATTTCCCCGCACGATTATCTTCGAATTTTCCCTATATAAACTATTCCCAATATTTTATTAGAAATTATATTTTATTTAATACTACATACGGTTTTATATGCTTTAATCATACGTGTAGTTCCAATTAGAATTTATATCAAATTGAAGTGATGTCAAGATGAAAATTAATTTATTTTGTTACAGGGGGACGATCTAGTGATATTGTATAAATATTTTCAAAATATATGTTATTTAAAAATGTATATACATACGTACAGTATTCTGTTTTTAAATATTTTTCTTAATTAAAATATCAAAAATTGAATTTATGCGAATCCTATCGTAAGTATTTTAAAATCTTATTGCTCTTCGAATTGAAACGCACCTTCCCAGAATCGCATTTAACCACGATTTAACTCTGTCCTAAAAACATACATATTAAATTACACACACACACACACAC
>NW_017133727.1:42958-45179 GCF_001652005.2 Ceratina calcarata | reverse complement strand
ACAATAGAAGTATATTTTATAAAAATATTAACATTTATTAGAAATAAATAACTATATTAAATTATTGAAATATGTTTAGATAGGCACACAATCAAAGCTGGATTTTTACTGATTTTAGCGTGCAACAAGTATTTGGACCAAGTTTATATGTTCATTTATTGATAAGTATAAAATCCTAGCTTCGATTGAACTCTCATTGTGTTTGTTTCAATTTAAAGTACATTTGATCTCTCGCTATAAATCCGCTTGTCTCTCGCAAACGCGTACATTTAAAACCAATCAGATAAAGGCGTGGTAAGAAGAAATGAGCAGTGTACTCATAGAAGGCAGTTTCTATCCTTATAGGTGTCCATCTGTCCATTCAGCCTGGCGAGAGAGGCACACAAGCGCGACAATGGATTCAAAGCGGCATGAACGCAGCTCCAAGTCCAATACAGATTCACCACCTGCTCTACCTTCGCCTCCTCTGTATAGTTCAAGTTATACAACATACGATGGGTACAAAAACAGAATATCATCACGTCGTTCACCGTCACCTTTGGAGTACAGAAGCAGTAGAACATCCAGAAATGATTCGCCACAGGACAGACGTAGAAGAAGACGCAGTACCTCGAAATCTCCGTCGAGTAGGTCGCACAAACGATCACGATCGCCTGACATTAGGGATAAAGATCGAGACAGGGACAGGGATCGATCGAGGAAATATTCTAGAAGAGATAGATCAAGATCCAGGTCAAGAGCAAGATCACGTTCCAGAGATAGGAGACGTAGCCGTAGCCGCAACAGGAGTAGAGACAGACATAGAGGTAGAGAAAGCCGCAGATACCATAGGGCACCATCTTATGAATCAGATACTGCTGAAGAAAGTACCGAGACTACTGCAACGCAACCAATTGTTCCTTCACAATCTAATGCTTTTAAAAATGATGGTAGCTTCATGGAAATGTTCAAAAAGATGCAAGAACAAATGCAACCTGCACAAAAACCAACCACTTCAGTTTTGGAAGAGAAAACTGTTGTTCCTCCACCTTTAATGGTGGGCAAGAGGCGAGGAGGAAGAATTTTAAAAACCGGTATGGTTGCTAAACCAAAGACTGAACAAACCGTTGAACAACCTAAGGATGCTTGGTCACTCTATATGGCTGAAGTGAAAAAGTATAGAGAAGTTTGTTGCCAAGAAGAAGACAACACAAGACCATTAGTTAAATAGCTGATTTTAGTTTTATATTCCATTTTGTTATTCTGCTTTATCTAGAATGATTGTGGTTTCAAAAGATGCTGTATTTTAACTACATCGTAATTGCATTTAAGCATAAAACAGCTAAAAAGAAGATTAACAAAAACAGACCTTTATTAGTGCTAAAATTATTTAAAGTTTAAATATGCTTTGAGGTAAAGCATTTTATTATTTGGTAAACAAGTACTATGCAGAATTAGTTTGCAAACATGAAGAAGCTCGTTTTTTCAACTACTAAATACAGTGTACAGTACATATGTTAACCAAAAATCATAAAATACATATTTCAACTTAAAAAAATCACTATTAACATATTATGAAAAGAAAGAGGAAGTATAGTGAAGAAACAATTATTGTTTGTGATAGTGTATTTAGTGGTGCAAGAGACAAATGGATTAAAAGCGAGAGACAAATATGTAGAGAGTTTGCCTTGTAGCAAAAGAGGGAAGGGTAACAATTTATAGCACTTTCAATAAACATGATAGATTAAGTATTCCTTGTAACTTGTTAAGCAGCGACAGTATGGTTAGATACACAGAATTTGGAACTGGGCATACTCAAGCAATTGTTGGGGAGAAACTAAAACCTATGACAGCACCATATGACCCAAGATTCCCAAATCAAAACCAGACAAGGTAAATCAATGATGAATGTGCATCATTCTTTTATTATCTACAACTATTTGCTTTAAAGTTATTTACTTCTGTTTATTTTGAATGCAGATATTGTTTCACTAGTTTCGTGGATTTTCAACGTTGTAAGAATCGTCATAGCGAACAGTATGAGGCTTGTCAATACTTCCAAAAAGTATACAGGGCAATGTGTCCGAACGCTTGGTTAGAAAAATGGGAAGAACAACTTGAAAGTGGAACATTTCCAGCAAAACTGGATTAATACATCAAAGGCACTGTATTGTGATTGCCTCCTTAGTAACATTCTTTATATGACAACAGGAGTTTTGAAATTCTACCTGTTTGTAAAATA
>NW_017133727.1:10987-42096 GCF_001652005.2 Ceratina calcarata | reverse complement strand
ATTTCACAAAAATAAATTACACGTAACGCTTATAAATATTGTTTGTCGTTAAATTATTCCTACGTGTATGATTGTTGGCTACAGAATGGATTATCAACAAACTTATGGAAGGACGTATTCAAGGCGTAATGATAGAGGAAACAACAGGAATGATTATAGAAAAAGAGAGTATACAAATTCTTCTTATAATGATCAACAATCTACTGATAAATTTATGATACAGATTGACACCGAGAAAGTAGGAAAATTAATTGGTAGAGGTGGAAGTAACATTAGAGACTTACAAGACAAAACAGGCACAAGGATTCAAGTATGTATTAATAGGATATTACATTTTTTCAAATTACTTACAATAGATATAAAAACATCATATATGCAATAATGAATAATTCTTAATTACAGATTGAGAGATCAACTGGAAACGATACTACTGGTGTGATCATAATTGGATCTGCAGAAGGACAGGAACATGCCAAAAATTTAATAGAAGAATCATTAAATGATTCTCCTCCATATCACAGCCAAAGATTAGAAAATGAACAGAGGGAGTGTGATAAACCACAGATTGATTTTACCAATTTTGATTGGTCTACAGCTAGCAAAAAATGTGTAAGTTTTCATGAGCTTCCGTAAGACAAGCAGCATGGTACGATTATATGTTTTCAATTAATTAGGATGAGTTTCAAAAGGAGAAATGGTCGAAATGTACTCCTATTGTTAAAAACTTTTACAAAGAACATCCGTCAGTGGCCAATATGACAAAAGAACAGGTTGCTCATATTAGGAAGACAAATAACAGTATAGAAGTAAAATATATGTTTGATGAGAAGAATGATGTCTCGGAGCAATTGTGGATACCTAATCCAATTGAAACATTTGAACAAGCATTTGAGGTAAACGCAAGCGATAATACATATAGCAGTTGTAAAATGACGTTGCATTGATTAATATAAATTGTGCAGAGTTATCCGGAGATACTTGAAGAAATCAGAAAACAGGGTTTTGCTAAGCCAAGTCCAATACAATGTCAGGCTTGGCCTATTCTCCTCAGTGGTAAAGACCTTATTGGAATTGCACAGACTGGAACAGGTATGTTCGAAAATTATTATAACATTATTTAATCTGTTAAGAAGATACTTCATTCTGTTAATACGTATAGGTAAAACATTGGCATTTTTGTTGCCTGCTTTAATTCACATTGAGGGTCAAGAAATACCGAGATCAGAAAGGAATGGTCCGAATGTTCTTGTTATGGCACCAACGAGAGAGTTGGCTTTACAAATTGAACGAGAAGTCAATAAGTATTCTTACCACGGTATAAAGGCGTAAGTAGTGGTGTCAATATAGTATATGTATATTATATTTTTTATAGTATATTTCTAAAAATAATACATTGATAAAGGGTATGCATATACGGAGGCGGAAATAGAAAGGAACAGATAAATGTGGTAACGAAAGGCGTGGAAATCGTTATTGCAACGCCTGGTAGATTGAATGATCTAGTAGAAGCAAAAATTTTAAATATCTCCACAATTACATATCTCGTGTTGGATGAAGCTGACCGTATGCTTGACATGGGTTTTGAGCCACAGATTAGAAAGACATTACTTGATATAAGGCCGGATCGACAAACAGTTATGACGAGGTTTTGCAATCGTCTCTTCTTTTTAAGCTTTAAATTGAGAAAAAAATTTGGTTTGCAATAGAAATGAAATTATATACGTTGAAATTTTAGTGCTACATGGCCTCAAGGAGTTAGGCGTTTAGCTCAATCTTACATGAAAAATCCGATCCAAATCTTTGTTGGATCTCTCGACTTGGCGACTGTGCACACAGTTATGCAAAAAATATTTATAATCGACGAAGAAGAAAAGACTAATATGGTTAATATTACGTAAAATCTTTTAGACTGTACTGTGTTTCAAAATGACATGGATAATAGTTAGTGTTCTCCACAGATGTATCAATTTTTCCATAATATGGCTCCTACCGATAAAGTGATGGTATTTTTCGGAAAAAAATGTAAGGTCGACGATGTAGCGAGTGATTTAGCATTAGAAGGTGTTAAATGTCAAAGTATACACGGAGGAAGAGAACAGAGCGATAGAGAACAAGCTTTAGAAGATTTGAAAACTGGAGAAGTGCAAATTCTTTTAGCAACCGATGTTGCTAGTCGGGGAATTGATATAGAAGACGTTACGTATGTTTTATTGTTATACTTAGAACTACAATCTTCGTACGCCAATGTTTAATAAAAAAAAATAATTTTTTCCAGACATGTCTTGAATTATGATTTTCCACGGGACATAGAGGAGTATGTTCACAGAGTGGGTCGTACCGGTCGTGCCGGGCGCACTGGAGAAAGTATATCATTCATGACAAGAAAAGACTGGTCGAATGCACAAGAATTAATCAATATTTTGGAAGAGGCTAACCAAGTATGTCATGAAATATTTGTACATTTGCATCAAGATTCAAATTAATGGTTAAAATACATAAATATTTCTGTTTACAGGAAGTACCTGAAGAATTAAACCAAATGGCTGAAAGGTATGAGGCGTGGAAGAAGAAACGGGCGGCCGAAAAACAATTTGAACGAATGGATAGCAGAGGCGGTGGTTATGGAGGTGGCAGGAGAAGTAATAATAGATGGTAGTTTTTACCTCTCCAGCGTTATTGAACGTACATATAAAGCGTTTATAACAAACTTATAGTTCCTGATTTTTGTTACGCATATATTATTTTTAAGAATACAAGATGTTTGATACTCGTAGTTGATAATGAACAGTAAATTATACATACTGGATGTCATGAGTATTACACATTTTCCATTTTTGCATTTTATTTTTAAAATACGTTTGCAAAACAATATAAACAGTATTACTAGATTTACAGACGTTTAAAGACGATTTAAAGAACACTTACAGAATGAATCAAAACAAGATTATGTAAGATACATTCCTGAGTTTATTTTAATTTTATAATTTCCTTAGAGAAAGATTGTACAATTTTTCTGTTGCGAATTTAACGCATAGAAATACATAACTACATAAAACTTATATTCCCTCTGTTAATACGATAAAAATATTTAATAAAGGTTCAGTATTTAACTAACGGAGACAGTGTGATGCTATTATTAGTAAAGTATAACAATGTTGCTAGTATAAAACTAATAATACATATGTATTTAGTTTCGGATTACAAGAATAAATAAGTAAAATATTGACCAAGTAAGTCAGTAATGATTATTTATACATTGCTTAAGCAATAAACCGTAGGATTACTATCAACTTTGATAGAATTTCATTGAATATGCTTAAATGATATGTTGAACAACAATGAACGGCAAGTTTTAATCATACACTTTAAAATTTTGTGTTTTCGTGTACTTCTCGGCAAATATTTTTCCGCTCGGAGTTGGAATTGAAAAGGCTATATCATCCATGGTCATTACATATCCAAAGTAGAAGTTGGTTCTGAAATATTTTGAAAACTCGTTCATATTGAATTACAGATAACACGTAATGTAATACATAAATATTCACCTTAGTATATTCATCAATTTGGTAGCTATGCCCTGTCTGCGATGATTTATTTCGGTCCAAATAACATTTACTCCACATTTGGCTGGACTATCTTCTGCAGTACAGCAATTTAGCTCTAGTAGTTCAGGAATCATATGATGTGCTGTTGTTATGTGTTCCGCGACCAACACTCCAATAACGGCCTTATCTCTTATGTATAAGTATACCTAAAGAAACTTAATGTAATCGAACAAGTATGCCATTTATAAAATACATAAATAATTACTTTTCATATTATTCCCCTTACCCTTTTTTGATTGTAATCAGAAAGTTTCGTGTCTGTTAGTCCTAAATCTCTATCTACGTATGCTAAAATTTCTTCTACCTTTTTCCAACACAACTTTGAATCATTCGGCTCTATTAAAATTACTCGACTCATTGTAAATGGATCTTCCATGATTATTCGTTCGACTTTCCAACCCTTAAAATTATTTTCAATAATATAAAATGCTCGATGTATCATTGTTATTGTATATGCATATAATGTAAACGTACTGAAAATTTCAAACTTTTCTTATTATTGTGATAATTTAAATGTGCATTTTCATCTTCAGGATCTCCTATTTGGTATATAACACCACACTCTGTACACTGAGTTGCTCCAAAATTCTTTTGACCTGCATCTAATTGGTATTGATTATTACCACCATTTAGTTTTACAGATAATTGCCAATTTTGATTTTCTTTGCCAGTGTGATGCACTTTTTTATCAATGTTACTGAAAAATATATTAATAGAAAACTTTTTAATTCTCTCGTTATTAGCATTTAAAAAAAGGCTGGGAAACACTTACTCTAATTTATTAGCAGAATATCCTTTCTTAAATAATGGAAAATACTTTGGCTCTGAGATGTTTTCAAAATCTGTTTCGTTACTGTCGAAAGGTTTATCTTCACAAGTTATTGGTGCACTAATATCTTTGATATCCAGATTTGAAGTCATATTGCTAAGTTCACTTGCTGGTGACACAGTAACATCATTGAACACGGCTATTGGCTTCAAAGGTGTAATATGCCGTCCTTTATCCAGTAGGTCCATGGTATCATATTCGTCATCAGCCCAATCATTCTCTAATAATTTTAATATATTGTCCACTTCAGTTTTCTCAATCGTAGATTCTAACTCTGGTTCATCCACTGTTAAGTCACTTGCGTCAAAAGAGATATTTGCAGGCTTTGATTTTTTATGCCTTGCAACTTTTTGATTCAACACTATTTTACCATCAGGTGCAACTTTTAATTTAACATTTTTATTTATCGTTACCAGAGCCTGAGAATTCCTTTTAATTTTGAAAAATCGTTTATTAGGATCAATTTCTGGTGATGAACTCCTGTCTGTAGGTTCAACATTTTCAGTTTCATCCATTTCTGACATAGATTGTCGTATATTGGTCTCATCATTTGTAATATCTAAATTTAGTTTAGGGCTCTTTAATTTGGGCTTCTTAATGCCGTGTGATACACCAGCATTGATTCCTCCTACTGTGTGCCTTTTAAAATGTGGAAAACAACTTTTTGATCTCCTTTTTAGTCTGTGTCTGATATTAATTTTATAATCTTCTTCTTTTCTTTCCGATTTATTATAGAACGTTTTCGTACTTAGTGCTATGCTCTTTAATTTTGATCCATAATCTTTATCTTGAAATAAAGCTACTCTAACTTTTGACGTCTTACTATTTGGATCAGTCTTTAACATTTTTTTTGGTGTATTTCCCAATTCTTCGAAAGCATGCCTCTTCAAAGGGTACTCCTTCTTCACCGGAGAATTTTCATTCATGTGAAGCATTCTATTAAAAGTCACGTCTAGTCTCCAAGTATTTTACTTGTCTAACAGTAATAAATATTATTACAGTTTCAATTATTTATTTTGCCACATGAGAGTTATCAGAGTTGATCAGAGTTATTAACTGATATTAACCCCGAGACTGAATACCTAAACCAACCTACTGCAACCTACTAGAGCGCCGGGAGAGCGCAAACACGTGCGAACCCTAGCCGTGACCCTGGTAACCAGTAGCGACGGTGGCGACTGCCGCTGCGAACAGTGCGAATTCCTATGTCAAAGCACACTACTTTACCCTCGAAATACTAGGTGTCCCAGAACGACCGTCCTGATCACGAGCGTTTGCGAGTACTATACTACCAGTCATTACTATTAATCGTTGATTAATCGTATCAAACTAAGCAGCTGAACGCGTACGTAATACGCGATCTGTCGGATCGATTTAATGTTTAAGGACACGAGAAAATGAACCGTGCCATTAGTTGCAGAGTATTAATTTTCATTTTTTCAATTGTACAGAACGCATAGGATTAATTAACATGACAAATAACTTTTTTATTATGTATTTACAAGAATCGTAATACATAGCTCTTTCTGTGCGCTTTCAATTTCTCATTTTCTGCCTACGGCTAAATCCTCCACGTACTTTTGCCATTTTCCTTGCCAGCGATCTATAGCCTTCTGTTTCTCGTCATCACCCAAGCTGCTGTATATAAAAGAGTTCAAAGCCAGCTGTTTAAGGCTCTTGAGATCGGCGTGGCTGGACATGAGCGCCATAAACGCTTCGTAAAAATCGTAGCTCAAAGCTCTCGCACCCCAAAAACTAGGATCGTCGTTCGATACGACTACGGCGTATCCTTCTGCGAACAGAGACCTGGCGGCATGATTTCGAAGATCATCGACAAGTTTCAGAACTTGATTCGAAATCGGATTCACTTCGATCGCGATGTCCATCCGTTTGACGAGCTCCATGAGGAAAGGATGAGAGGCCAACGCGTATCTAGACAAAAATTGCGTAACAGCGACGTCGATAGAAGTACACGGGTGCGTTCGTCTTACGATCTCTGTTGTTACGTACGATAAAAACACAGCGATCTATGAGTAGGTACGCGGCGGAATAGGGCTACGGTTCCTGACAATGACGGGGAAACGAAGACGTGCTCGGCGAAATGAAATTTCGATCGTTGTCGTGGGGGTGGTAACAACGGGTAACAATGGGAGTAGCCGGAAGGGCAAAAGCAACAGGTTGAACGCGGTACTACTCACCCGTGACCGATACGTCGCGTGTTCAACAAAATAGCGTCAACGAGGTTTTCATCGGTAGGAGCGCCCAACCAATTAGTTTCTCCTGCGTGAAAGAAGAAACTGATGTTACGTTTTCCAACTTCTCTCAATAGATCAGCGAATTCCTCGAGGGTGTGACCCTTGTCTTCCTGGCCGACCAGATCGAATCCAGCTACGAAGTCAGGATACAACTCCTTTATCTCGCTCATGATCCGGACGTGATCTCTCGTATCTTCGTAAGTATCGGATCGTCTAGGAGCGTAAATCAGTTTCGCTCCTACGAAATCCGGATGCATTTCCTTGAATCTGGGAGACAAGAAGTAAGAACGCCGAGCCAATCTTTGTTATACATCTTTGCTACCAATTACCACCCACGATGTCTCTACGTTCGAGATACTAGTCGTTCTTAGTCGCAAGTTCGTAAAGGATATGAAATGGTAGTAACTGCAGGAGAGAAAGTAAGAGAGTAAGAAAGAAAAATGAAGGTACCTTCGAGTAAGATTTCTGTAGATTCCGACCAGATCTCGAGGCTTGTATTTCGTCGTCGCATCGAAATCGTACAAAGTCGGCAACGTCGATCTCAGTTCAAGATACATCACATTGTCTTCGTACAATTGATTCAGAGCCTCGAGGAAATAATCCTCGTAAACGGGTCTGTACGTGAGCAGAGGTCCGACGAACGCAAATATATCGATAAATTTGTGCCAGGCTCGGTCGACGTTAGGATAGGACGACGTAGGATCGTCGCATCGCATCGACATTCTTTTCCTTATCATATCGTTCACTATCTCACCCCGTGTCGGGTCTCGGCGTATGTCCTTCAACAGCTCCCAACTACAGGAATTATCGGGTACTCGAAAGAAACGTAATTCGACGGTGTCTTTCTCGATGCAAGCGTATAAATCGTTGCGAAACGTGACATTGTAATAGATGTAATCGCTACTGACGAGAGCGGTATCGTGAGAGTGGAGTACTGCTCCTTTCGGCATGTGCCGAATCAATTGGAAGACCTTCGATCCGTCGATGTCGTTCTTGGCCTCGAGGAAGTTTCGCGCCGGAGCGAATAATCGAGGATCCTTGAACCCTGAAACAACAATTCATCGAAACGCGTACGAGTTACGCGCGCGAGAGGCCGATAAAAAGAAGATTTAACAAAGAACGATTCTGATTCACTGTCCGTTTCACTGCTCTGCTTTGCTTTGTTTCCACGACACGCGACAAAAGTCGAGCAGAGCGGCGGAAAACCGACGACGACGACAAAGGAACGTTGAATTAAACTTCCGTAGATCCGCTCTTGAATTAAGTCGTTCCGGCATCGTTCCGGCGACGAGCTGGATCGTGTTGATCCAGCTCGTCGGTCGATTATTATCAACAGATCGATAAGATGCGATGATGATCGATGGGCAACGCAGAGCTGTGCGAACGCGCATTTTGAATTCGACGAGATACCGGCGACGGTCGTGCAGCTAGCTTTCATACGTTATAGAAACGAAATATACGGATTCGGATATACGTTCGAAGGAGGAAACGAACCAGCATGCAATTCCTCTTGCTTCGCCTTCATTAGGATCTTGTTCGCAGCTCGTTCAACGTCAGACAAGGACAAGTTAGCGCCTATCATCAGACGTCGTTCGTACTCCAAAATTTCATTCCGTAGCCTTGTGTAATTACCACCACCACCACGTGGAAACGCGATAGTTGTGCTCGCGCACACGATTAATATTGCGAACGAACAACAAGTAAAGTTGTACCGCATTTTCGGCGGTGTCTCTGGCGAGAATGCTGTGTGTGTGTGTGTGTGTGTGTGTGTGTGTGCGCGCGCGCGCGCGCGTCTCAAATCGAATTATCGTGTGTAAGCGGCAAGGCTGCGCAGCCGAAACTGAATCTGATTACCCAGATCAGTGTTTCTATGCTACTGTCGCTACTGACTGACTGACTAGTGCGGCTACGCGCGGGCGGACTAATAGACACCGACGACGTTCACTGACTGACTGACTGATTGTTCCATAATGTCATCGGCGGCAGTAAGGGCAAGTGTCTTGCTGACTCGCGTTGCCTCTTACGGCTTATACGGATACATCGAAATGTGCGTGTACATACGCGTGTATGTGTGCGCATAGGAAACGCTCCAATGATTTCTAGGCGCCAGTGAACGATGAAAAAAGGCTGCGATATTTCACGTCGAACTATCCCGCCAAACAGCTACATCCTTGTGTATGCATGTCCTTGTACATACATACGCGGCGCATGTATAACTTTCCCAAGTGGCATGTAAATTTTACATTAGTAACAGGTGCATCAGCTATGTACAACGTACAAATATATCGATCTGTGGAAAAGGTATATTTTCAGTGCAAACATTTCGTCTCATCATTACAAACAGCCGTTTAAAAGTCACAAATTCGTTTAGCTCGTCGTCGGAGAAAAAGTAAAGAGTAATCCAGGTTCCAAGTGTTCTCTCCCTCTCTCTCTCTCTCTCTCTCTCTCTCTCTCTCTCTCTCTCTTTCTTTCTCTCTTTCTCTCGCGTTCGTTCGTCCCATTTTCGAAATTGTCAGCGAGTCGTGTACTACGCGCGTTTAATACATTTAAATATAACAACTAGAGAAACCTAGTCGAAACGAATAGAGAACTTGTTGTTCGTTCAGGAAGAAATCTTTTGAATTGAAAATTGTTGACCTATATGTGATAGCGGCAGAACTTGAGCCAAGGCACTCTTTACTCTAAGGCCGATATTCAGAATTCGTTGCTTATTCTTAAGATCGTCTTAAGAATTTGATATCCCTGTCTATCCCATATTTCCAGTCCTTGTCTTGAACAGGGACTTGAGCAAATGCTTAAGACGATCTTAAGAATAAGCAATGACTCTGAATACTGGCCTAAGTGTTAGATTGTAAACGACCGTCAAGTTTAGGAGAGGCATCATGCGATACAACCATATGTCAAAAAGGACTATTGTACGATTTATGACGGCAATAGCCCTCAAGCCGTTTGGGTCTTCTGGGTTTTCCGCCAGATTTGGTCAAGCCAGATGTTTGTTTGCAAAGTTACAAGTGCCTGTCAGCAGCGCTGACTTACGAATTGGTCCGGCTCTGGCAGTACTTTTCGATGTAAAGTCGGCACCTCAAACCGACCATGTACACACACCCTTGCTTACACCCTCGCTAGGAGATTCTCGCTTGGAGACTTTCCCTTGGGCACTCCTGCTTGCAACTCTGTTCAAGAGACACTCTCGATTCCAACCGGCCGATTGGAATATAAATTTCGACATCTCTTGTAATAGGAGATATACAAATAAACAGTGGATCGAAAAACTTAACGATACAATCCACGTTCATTCACATTTCATCCAGCGTCGTCTATTAGTTTTGCAAATAGCCGTCGACGCAGCGACGCTACTACACTATGCACCTTACGTTTACACAAATACATACACAGCTGCCATTCGTACTCATGCTGAAATGCTTTAATTGTAAATGTAAATATCTATCTCGATACAGAATTCATATTGATTCGCGATTCGATGATACGCCAAAATATGTATTGTGCATTGCTCGAATGGTTTTTGCCGAATACTACAATGATACCGTCCATCCTGCACGCTTACCGAGCGATCGATCGTAATGTATAGTACAGCGATCCGTTTGATTCCTCGTTAGCTGCTGCTCGACATTGAACTCGTCGTTAAGTTAGCGCACGTATATTTTCGTAGCCATTTTATTCTCGTCGGCCAGAGTCTGGTACGCGATAGTGCATATATCTATAAATTATTATTCGAAAACTGTCGAACAACGAAACGACGACAACGACGACGACGACGACGACGACCTAGCCATCGTTAGTAGTTGGACGTTGAATTACACAACTAAAAATAAATAGGTTGACAAGTATCAAATGCTTTCGTTACATCGTAATTCATTACTACGTAACTCTACGTTGTTCAGTTCACTGTACAAACGTCTATCAGTAACTGTTTCTAATTATTGTCCGTGAGATATACTTTGAACGACGTGAACAGAAAGCTCAGGGCCATCATTTATTATTATTCTTATTATTATTATTATTATTATCATTATTATTATTATTATTATTCGGGAACGTACCTAGTATACTACCTACACACGTACGTATAAAGGAATAGAATTCTATACACACGCCTCCAAAGATACAAGCATTATTTATATTTCGTATAAATAATATAAGTCGAACGATTGTATATCGTATCACTATATTACATAACTTAGTACCACGCAAGTCACTTTTATCAATGAAACAAAAACATTCGTTTTCCTAGTCTTTCAGTTTTAAACGCGATTACGTACGTTGTGTTGTACTGTTGCGCGAAATACTTGACTATCTACTAACTGACTAACAAATAATTATTATCGAAGGATGAGAAAAAATAAGATGCCGTTCTGAACACATCGTTTAAATAATGCATCAATAAAACTGTAATACTTTTTACTAAATAAATATACGGAATCAGAAATGCATGTCTGTTTCGTATCGCGTTGAGCGCGTAACGTGTGCAAACACAACAGCCGAACGATGGATCAGTCAGATATACTAGATCGAGTAGAACCATAGAAGAGGATCGTCTACAGCCTATACAGTACTGTAGTAGGACCGAGGTGATTTCCAACCTTCGTTATTCTCACGCGTGATCCAATAAATTTATTTCATTGCCTTATCTCCGAATCGCCACGCGCAGTTTCGTTTTTATAATACATGCAAAACATATTCATTGTTAAGAAGTTACATTTTTGCTGGTTACTGGCGTACTTTTAGAAACTTGCGCGTATGGCGTTTTCGATCAAATTTGCTACGCTCTGGGAACGAACTATGAAATCGAAACCGTTCCACCGTCTCTCTCTCTCTCTCTCTCTCTCTCTCTCTCTCTCTCTCTCTCTCTCTCTTTCATTTCTCGTAATCTTCAACAATTTTCAATCAAGCCGCAAACGCGAATTCCTACGCTACGCTCCGTACTCCTAACGCGAGCGATTCTATTGTATATACGGTCATCAATCGTTTCTGTAAATTGTACGTCACGTTCTGATAACGTCCCTTTGTCAAGTCGCCCTATCAAAGATCCCTGAGTGTAAAAGCGTTAATGACCGAGACATCGGATATGAAAACGCGAATCGTTGCTAAGCCCATCGCTTCGGAAATTTATTTCAGTTAATAAACGATTTCTTTGAATCGACGTTGTCCAAGTTGCGTGCAATTTTTATCTCGAGTCAACCGTCACAAATTAAATATAGATAACCTACGCGCGACAGTGACTCGCTGCTCTCGATCGCGCGCTGAACGGGATCCTGTGTAATCACGAGATCCGCGTGCACCCCTCGGGTATTCGCGTATAACGTATGTCGTTGCACAATATAACGCATAGGTCTCTCGACTCGAGAATCACCAGACGAATGAGATCTTGAAACAAGATCAAAAGTATGAGCTGTATGCCGCTTAACGGCAAAAATAACGGTTCGTTTACTTACAAGGTAGGGTCGAGTAGATCGGGAATGAAACTAAAATTAAGAGGGTTAAGAGGCAGCTTTCAACGACTTGTCTGCGTGTGCTAACGTGAGAGAGCCTACGAGCGACACAAGCGTACGATCTAGCCATGTTATGGGGTTTGGATAGAGAAGACCACCCTCGTAAAATCCTAAGTGTCCTCCGTGAGCCAGTTCTATGTATAACGTGTTCGCGTGAGTTTCTGAAACAGGATCAAATCGCAATAAGTTTCGTTCTGTGCTGCGTACTGAATGGATTGGATGCGTTCAGAAAGTAGTTCGCATCCTAGGTCCATTGATTATTATCATCATCGTCGTCGTCGTCGTCGTCGTCAATACTCACCGGCATGCATCCTGATGGGTTCTAACAACTTGTCAGGTACAAGAGGGTCGTCCAACGCGTTTATGAACACCATAGGTGCCGCGATGTTGTCCAGATAGAACAAAGAGCTACTCCATTTGTACATTTCCTTGACGGATCTGAAGTTGTGCACCTGCGCACAGTGACCGTTGTTCAACGTTAACAAATCTAACTGGAATTCGGCATCGTTCGTCGTAATCGTAATTCTAATCTATTAGTAAAATAAACTTGGTTGCCTTTCTTGTGTAAGCTTCATCGAGTTCTGGTAAAGTCGCGGCAGAAATAATGTCCCGTTCGTTTAGATTGTATCTTTGTTTAACTTCCTCGGACAGCAATATATTTTTATGCTTCAGTATAATACTTTTCACCGATTCCGACATTATGTACAGGTAGAAACGTCGAAAGTTTTGCCAATTGAGCAGGAACTTGGTACCTCTGTTCGCGCATGGTAAAACGTATGATAAGGATGGTACATTAACGATACGATTAGCAGCAGACGGTGATGGGTGGTGGTACACACGTAAACTTACTCAAGGGCGTTGTATCCTTGGCAAATAGATATGCCACCGATGATACTGGCTAATTTATTCGATCCTCGTTCACCCAAATACTTGGACACAAGGTTACCGCCCAAGCTAAAGCCAATGCAAATTATTTTCGTATTCGGATGCTTCTCCATCAAACTCAATAGCATCGTGTGATAATCGTCGGTATGTCCTGCAATGTTTAAACGAAGCAGAGATTCAATCGAAACGGTTCCGCGCACGAGCCCACTTTCGTGGCCCAGGCTCTGCTGCTACGATCATTCGTTTAATTACTAAGTACTTGTTCGATACTTCCGCATGCAATTGCAATGCATCTGGTTGGTACGGTCGGTTTACAACAACAAACACTGTTCCCGGTATTGTACATTTTTCACATTTAAATACGCGAGTATGAATCATCATCTACCAAACCTAAGTCGATTGCTTTTTTGCGCGGGGGCGACCGATCGACCGACCGGGCATTATAATCACTAGACTAGCGGAAACGCAAGTCGAACACGTAATACGTAAAAATCATTGACCGCGCGGTTAAACTTTAAAAGAAAACTTGTACAGTCGGACTGACTCAGCACACATATATATCGTTGTACAGTTGTCGCACGCGTACCATAGCTAAAAATTCTCGGTGCGGTCACTTTCACGCTGGAAAGTACTCCGACATGATTGAGCACCGCGCATCGGTACCCATGGCATTGAGCACAGTGCACGAAAGTTCTAACGTAAACGCTCTCGGAACTGTTGCAGATCCCAGGGCAGATAGCGATCGTTACATCATCTGCGGTCAACAAAAGAAAAGCATAGAAAGATATATAAAAATCCACTCGCCGTCTTTAAGATTCAACACCGGAACATTCGGGTGTGCAACGAATTTTTAGCAACAACGAACCTTCGTAATCATTGGTCAACGGTTGATACAGGTCGTAGGTAAGTGTGGTCTCATCCGGAAGCGCGATGTACACTCGTTCTCCGATCGGCCAAGGGCAACGGACTCGGCCGATGATACTGTGAACGATCGTTTGTACGTGACCACTGAAACCCCATAGCCTCGTCGGTTTGTATCTGAAATTGTACACGCGTTTCACGTTGACCCATGAAAGTTCAACTTGTTTCGATGCGTTAAATCGCGAGCGAGTACGGTACGGCGGAGCGGCGCCTGTGCCGTTCATTCAAATTCGACACTAAACATGGTGATAGACGCGTTCGCTGTCTACCGTTGTGAAAGCGGGGCGGCCAATTAAGCGGCGGAATTTTTGCCGAGAGGAAAAGCGCGGAGCTAACCGTGGCAGCGGCGGCGAATCATTTAACTCTCTAGCTTCGTTAAAATAGCAACGTTAAGAATTCTCTAGTGGATCGTAGAGCCGTAAAAATTACTCGGACATCGAACAGCTAACGCGCCTAGCGGCATGTACACGGGGTATGTGCCATAAAAAAAAATAATCCGGTAATGCGGCAGAGAAAACTGCTGCTCGCTCACCCACGTGTAACCGTGTTGTTTGTCGCCGACCCGAGAAACGTTCAATATTTTTTGTTTCTAGTCCTCAGAAATAAGTCGTCCATGTACTATGCTACAGCTTATTCGATCATCGAATTTCGGTCGAACGAAACGAGTCGAGTACTTTTCTCTGTACACTCCCTTCCTCATTGCGCGGGTCGAAGACGATATCGATCTTTGATCATCGGATTTGAACACTTTAAACATGTAGAGAGCCGAGCCGATTTACCTAATCAATCGCTCAAGTAACAAGCCTAGAAACGGTGGAACAAGTGGAACGGACAAGCGGTGTCCAAGTTATTGCTAGTCAGACAAAACGATACGCGATGTTTAGAACAAAGCTGGTTGGTTATACGACGATCAATACAATATACCGTTTATCGTTTATAAACGAAGAAATATGTGTAATCGCACGATCCGTTGACCCACGGACACAAAGGTGGGTTACTTGAAGTCACAGTATAGGTTGGCAAGTCTCTTAACGGTTATAAAAAAAAAAGAGGTGGACGATAAGAAATTGTTCTGCGATGAAGAAGCAGCTGTTCTTCGAATCACGCATCGTAAAAAGTGAAATTCTCAAGACCGCGCTGCTAACAATAACTAACTTTATTAGCGGTGGTAAGCAGCACCAGGTGTTTAACAATTTAGAGGAGGTCTCCAAGGTCTCGGCTCAGAACATCTTCTTTTCGTAATGCAATGTCAAGTACATGGTATACGGTAATTGTACGCTGTGTGATCGAGTGTCAATAATAAACCGCTTAAGGATTCTCGTGTACGTAACTGATAAGACAAATCGTTAACTGTTAATTAGAAACTATACGATCGTTATTAGTGGACGTATGATGCCACGACGTTAGTCATTTCATATCTTCGATACGTGTAGACCGTTCGTAGTCAAGGTCGACCAAGTACGATCGATTAAAAGTTCACCATTCAGCTTGTTATTTTCCGGCTCGTTTCGTTAGACACGTTACGATAACAACGATTCGTTCACATTTGAATTTACAAATTAAATCATCGGCGAACAATAAAAATTTACATACATTGCCGTAATTTATCGGACACATTCAGCGGAGTGGAATAATTAGTTATTCCCTCTCTCCATCGGGAAATAGATAATTGTCGTTCGATCAAAGATCGGCTTTCGATTACATACAATAGTGCACATGTGTGTACGACGACCACGACGAGAAGATGAAACGATGATTCCTAGCGGGGCACGCACCCCATACGCGAACCATTTAGCAACTCTTTCTTTGCATATGGGAGTACGTAATAAAGTATGTAGTAGTAGCAGTCGACAAGAGTAAGTACTTGTTCGCGCAGAAGCGAAAGCGACGCGATTGCTAGGAAATGCGATTGCTCGATAGGAAAATGCACGGAGAGCCTCTCTATGGAAATGCACCGGTCGTATAACTAGCTAGTCATGTATCACGTAGTACATATACTTAATATCGACGATTCGTTTCTCGTCGTTGAGAAAGTCTCGCGAGAAACGATTCGATTGAACGATCCACAGAGATGCTTTGTAACACTACTCCGACGATGACGACGATTCCAGTCGGAACAATTTAAAAAACGCACTTGCGACGCGCTCCTCGCGTACACGTACGTACTGGAAGATAAAATTGCATTAGTCATAAATTCGGATCGATTAAATCATATACGTATATTAAATGCACATGGCTATGTACGTCAACTGCCATCGAGGCATTTGCAGCCATTTGTTGAATGAAGTCGCACAACCAGGATCATACTGCGGTACACAGTAGAAAGTGCTTACTTACTCTTATTGTCCAAAATGGAAAAGCGAACTGAGCGATAAGTGTGCATTTACTCAGTAGCTCACATTGCTGTCTCGCGGCGAATTTTTTCATCTTTGGTCTACCGACAAAACACGTTCGAGAAGACCGAGACATTATCAGATCAGATAAAAAAGGAAGTCGATCGATTCGTATAGAAAATTCGCGAGACACGTGAACGTGAAATTATTATTATTATTATTATTATTATTATTATTATAGTTAATTTCAAATCGTGCTCGTACACACATTAAATTACACTCGCGCGTACATATTTAGAACGTTCCGAACTGCCCTAACCTCACACACCTCCCTTCGTGCAGATAGCACGTACTTGGAAACGGTCGGAATTTTGATAGCGGCAGGCATCGAATATTTAAAGGAATACAGAACGAACAATAAGTAAACTCACGGTTCTACGATGACATGTGCGATTTTAAGAACCGTCGTAAGGAACGACTCATCTTGACAGACGATCAATGGCTTCTGTGGTGCACTGTTTACGTTCAATATCCTGAATAGGATACACAGGATCACGGCAAACACGGCCAACAATGCCGTGGACATGTTTTCCCGTCGCTTTCTTATGCCACAAAAATATTTAATATCTGCTTACAGTTCGTCACGTTGACACCGTGCCACGTATCGACCAGTGAGTAATTTACGACGCGTATCATATGCAAACGAAAAATTCCGTTCGCGATCGTCCTCTGTTCTCGTTCCCGTTCCGGACTGTGGTGATGGTGCGTCTGTGAAACCGTCTCATGCGGTACGGCTATATACGCTCAAAGATTACGAACAACGAGTGTCGTGCAGGTATCGCGGTGGTACTACTATACGTACGACCGTGGTCCGCACCTAAAACGACGATGCACGAAAAACACGTTATACTCCGGACAAGGATCTTACGCGACTGTATTTCACGTTCGTTCTTGTTTTACCGGCACTCGCATCGCACCTGCATCGCATGATTGCACGACGGCGACGGTCGATTTGCGCGTGCTTGCGGCGCTGATAGCTAAGTATATGCTCTCTACGCTCTCTGTACGCGGCGCTCTACTCCGCACCCCCGCACCGCGTTATGTATCATCTGGCTGTTGCACATGAAAGATATCCAAGTTACGTGACTCTACCGACGTCCGATAATCATATCTCTCACCATCATTAATTCTGATACGTACTACATAGTACAACAAACTCTAATGCAAATCAATCTGATCTACAGATGACGTACAAAACTTATTGAAGCAGAGAGAAACTGCGAGAGTGCACACCACGCGCGAGTGTTGTAACATATGTAACATATGTGAGACATTTCGATCATAGCGCCGTGCGTGAGGAACAGTGAAACTCACGTTTCGGTCACAAGATTTCAGAATGAATTTAACTTACTCACTATTCTGCTTGACCACGCTCTTCCGACCACGGTTCCGACTCTCGATTCCCATGCCATAATATATTTTCTTCCACAAAGAATCGTAGAGGCGAGAGAGCCGAGTGCATCATTTTAAATTTCAGCCATAAGCATAATCGTCCCGCCACCAACTATAGACAGCCGACGATTGGGCGAACGGGCCGTAGCCGTAGCGACGGACAACATGCATGTATGCGCACATCCCTGCCTCACATCTACTTCATAGCCTTCATCAGACTTGAATACACCGGCCTGTGGCCGGTATGCTTATTCTTAAGATCGTCTTAAGCATTTGCTTAAGTCCATGTTAAGTCCTGTACAAGACAGGGATAGCAAATTCTTAAGACGATCTTAAGAATAAGCAACGACTCTGAATACCGGCCCATGATTTACTTGCCCGGCCGCCGCATAGGGACCAACGTCCATCGACGTCGTTTGGTATTCGTGTGACTTCGTTCTATTCTCCTGTTCAATCTTCAGCAGCACTCTTCGTTTTCATCTCGATTGAATCGCGTGCGTGCATCGCGCCATATAATCATATTCTGACAACGAACGACAACGATATTTGAAAAGGTCTTTCATTAAGACACTTTTGTGAAAATGAAACGATTTGTTAGAGACATGCTTACTTTATGGAACATGTACTACGTTCAGATCAAAGTCTATCAAGACTTTCTTGACAAATTTTTGATTTGCACGCAATTTTTTCAGGGACTGGAAACATGGGATAGACAGGGATAGCAAATGCTTAAGACGATCTTAACAATAAGCAACGGATCTGAATACCGGCCTCCAATTATTTCATTCGTATCGTCTCCTATCTGTGTGTGATTGACACAAGCCGGAACCAGACCGTGAGAAAGCGTGATTATACAATTGAGAATGTAAGAATTAAGTAAGTACAGCGGCGTCGAGCGCGATTGAATTGATCGCTTGTAATTCAGTCAAATTCAGTTTGTCGCGTGCGTGTGCGTAACTGTGATCTATGTATGTACACACGTGACGTACATGTACGATTTTGTTAAATTCGAGACGCGCGTGAACTTGGATGATTTCGTAATCTACAGAGCACGAGCATGCATGTACGTATGTATAAACGTACGTACGTAGGCGTAGGTAGGTAGTAGATGTACTATTGTAGTAGTAGTAGCTGCTGTAAGTGCAACGTAGTATGTATGTGTATGTACGGACGAAGTGGTACGAGCTGGTACATGCCATTTGACGGTGTGTAACTGTTAACGTTAACCTGTGGCGCCTGGAAAGTTGACGATTCCGGCCATCTGCTATACTTACGTCGGTCGGTCGGTCGGTCGGTCGTCCGTCCATCGTTCGTCAATCGTCAATTGTCATCGTTCTCGTTCAACCGTTCGTTCTCTGCCTAGTCCGTTCGTCCGTTCGGTGCGTTCGGTCCGCCGCCGCTGCTCTTCGGTCGTTCCTCAGCTCAGATTCGCGTCAATCGCGTCGTTCGGTCGAGTCGCGTTGCGAGCGTTGCAGTTGCAACAGTAAGTGGCAAGTGGCAATAAGTGACAGCAGTTTCTGCTGCGAGGTAATGGGTACTACGGGTCATGTTTCGATTTTGTACGCGTTCGCGCGAAGTTGACCGCGTATCGTCTACAAAGGTTCCGTTTCCTTTTCTCGTTTCGTCCTCTCCAACGTTTCGTTCGATGTTCTTCGCCGGATTCACTGATGGCTGGAGAGGAGTTGCATAGACAGAGATTCACGGGTAAGTCGCGGATGTCGGGATGCTACCAGGCGTTGCGAATTCGAATCGTTCTCGCATCTTCGGATCGATTAGTGTACGCACGCACGCACGCACGCACGCACGCACGCACGCACGCATACATTTGACGACGGTTCTCAGCGACGATGAGTTGCTTCCTTATTGCGAAGCGAGATGTTCGCGTTCGACCGAGGCTGGAAGAAAAGTAATTATAGGTAGGATTTGGTTATTTTAATTGGCGAGATGAATTGGTGGTAAAACATCGCCCCGGAGATCGGTCCCGTTACGAAACGTATGGAATAGAATTACGCTTAAATGCTTCTGAGGCGATTCGAGTGATCCTGTGAAAGAACTACTTATTTCAATGACCTTTCCGTTTCGACGATCCTCTCTCGATGACCGAGTACGCAGCAGCAGCAGCAGTAGCAGGAGCAGCAGCGGCAGCACGTACATACTGCATGGTACGTACACGTAGACACGTGTAACACGAAACTTGTAGTAAAACAATTTTGTGGCGTCGCACTCGTTCGTTGGCGTGGTGCGTGCGATCAAAGCTATTCATAGTCGTAGATGCCCACCTGCATCTAAACACCCGCGATATATGCATTCCTTTTTTTGGATTTAGATCGTCCGTCCGCCGCGCGCAAATCGTAACGTAAGTATACAACAACAACAACAACGACGACGACAACGACACGCAGAACGATACGGTGGTGTAGAGCTTAGTGTTGCGCAACGCGTCTAAAATCGATTGCCGAAATACTATTTTCAGGAACCGTATACTTACAGTGCGCGTGTGTCACGTATCTTTAACGATGTCGTCGTTCGAACGACGGTCCGCGGTTTCCATCGTCGGAAGTTTATCTCGAACGGTTGATCTTTTTTCGCAGTTCCAGTGCGATCGGGACCGTTTCTGTATTTGCGTACGTCAGAAAGCACCACGATGTTTTATTGCGATATCGAGATTCGCCAACGATGGAAGAAAGAAATCTCGCAAAATCTTGTAACACCTTGGCGAGGCTAAATGAGAATGAGCGAGACAAATCGTTCGAAAATGAAAATTGCATCGAGCCCTTGGCCATCGCCGCCGCCGCCGCGACTGTTCACGAGCAGAACGCTGAGATAACGAACGAGAAAGTATCGCTGACCGAGAACGATCGCTGCCATGAGTCCACCAAAACGTTGCTGTACGCGAAAGATTCTCAAGTAATTTCTTACTATATTGCACGATATTTCGATGCCGTCGTGTCTTCAAGATCGTCGTGTCTTCAAGATCGCGTACTCGCGTTCATCTTTATTGGTCGGAATTATGCGGTGTGGTTCACGCGGAATTTATTCGTAGGTCTCTCCAGCAGGCAAGGAGTCGCCTTCGCCGACCGTTTTACAATGGGGTAAAGCTATAGCCGAGGTAAAGGAGCATGCGGTATCGAAGCTGCAGGACGAACTCGAGAGAGCGCGCGAGGAGTTGAGGCTAAAAGATGAGGAAGTCGCGAGGCTCTCGAGAATCAAACGAGACGTCGAAATCGAATTGGAAGAACTCACTGCCAGCCTCTTTCAAGTATTGTACACTGTGTATGGCGGGCCACGGCTGTATACGTTCGTAACGCCGTCGCCGCCGCCGCGTTTGAAACACTCGCGTTTCCCGAGATGCAATAATGATTTTTGTGTGCGTACAGGAGGCGCATAACATGGTACGGGAAGCTAACGTACGTCAAGCTACGGCGGAGCGCCTATTGGAGGAAAGTCGTATGAAAGCCGAAGTTTTAGCTGCCGAGGTAGCAGCTCTGAAAACGTTAGTGTTGACTTCGACGCCTGCCAAACCCAATTTTCATTTGCACCCACAAATCGATACGCGGAGTCGCCCGACGACGACCAACAACGACGACGCTACTCATCAGCAGAGTCTTTTTGCTAGGAAACATCGAAGGTGAAACTCGTTCATCATTGTTTTACTCGTTTGCGGCGGCTTACGCTGCATCCCCGCTGTACCCCGTCTGAATCGTATCGCTTGGACGACGACGACGACGACGACAACGACGGTGTATCGACGGGGATGGGGATGTAGACTACGGACGATCGGTAGACAAGTACTTTACAATTTGAAACCAGATAATTATTCGTTCGATCCTATTCGCACAGGTCGCCGTCGCATTTCAATTTGAAGTACGGTCGAGAGAGTTCTCCGCCGGATTCTCCGCTGAAGGAACAAAGGCCTTCTCTGCCGTCTGATCGAGAAACGCTGGAGAGAGATTGGAGGAAATCGGATCCGTCCGAGAAGGAAAAGGATAAAGAGTGCAAAGATTTCGGCCTCGAGGTCGATCCCAGAGTGCATACGGAATTTCTAAAATGGAAGTCGAATCCGTGCGTGGACGAAGGCGATCCTTTTGTTGCCAGAATCTTCAAAGAAGACATTGACCTTTGCCTCGATTTCCCTAACGAAGAATTGGGTACAAAAGTTAGACAAGCCGTTCTCGATGGTATCATCTTCATCGAAGCGATCAGCGACAAAACTAAATTCACTTTTCCAAAGTAAATCGTTCGATCGGTATTACACTGCGTGTGCCACCCTCATGCACGCGTCTCTTTCTCGTACGCCTTTCGCCGTCTGTTCTCGCCGTCTCCGAGCCGCCGTCGTGTTACATCTTCTCTCCCTTCTGTTTGTAGGAAATGCGTACTGCTCGAAGCACCTCGGCAATGTTACTATCGAATGAGACTCGGAGATCAAGAGAATCAGTGGCACAGCATATCGCAAATCTGTCGCAATCGGGTAAGTTTCGAAGCTGCTGCTGCTGCTGCGTGTACGTGCTCTACTTGTCGTCCGCGCGAATCACCAATTAAGCGTTTCTTTTCGCTGCCGACAGATAATAGCGGTCTGCGATTTTTTGAATTACCTGCGTTACATCGAACGTGGCCTTGTGAAGAGCTCGGGTAAGTGGAAACGGCTCGCCGCTCATCTCTTCCAGTGATAGCATAGACCCACAAAGTTGATCGTTGTTGCAGTTCACGATGTTTACTGGGAGATTACACGGTTGCGAAAGGAAATGGCGTTTGCTCGTTTGGGCCTGGCGCTGTCCTCTTAAATCTCGTTGTTCGCAAAAATTCTCCACCACTTCCAATAGGCTGAAAGGTTTAGTAACGAATCTATCCGTTGTCATTCGTTTATCAGGAGTCATTACCGATCACGGAGGCGACTGGCTGGCAAATATTTCAATCGTCGTCGTTTGACCAGCCTCACTAGCAGCTATCTTCTTTCCAACTTGGATTCGGACCAGGATCCAGCGGACAGTTCCGTTATTTCGACTCGACTCGGGTCGCATCGCATTCGACCAGCGTCGTCGAATGCTTCCTAGCAGCTAGTCAGCACGAATCGCTTCGACGACGATCGAACAATGATAACAAACGAAATTATCATTTCTAAATAATTTAATCTTATTTTATTTTTCAATTTTTATTTATTGCCGCGTCTCTCTTCAACGATCTGATCTGACCAAACTTTTTGTTTCGTTGTGTTCAACGTCGACGAACGTGTATGTGTAAACGCGCGCGTGAGCTTGTGTCTCGATGTTTCCGAGTGCGCGAGGATCCGGTGAGGTGCTTCGAAGCTGTCACGAGGAACACGGTGGTGGTGCCTTTCGACTTTCAATCGTCGATTATGCTTGATTAAAGCTTTTAGTTTCAAGTTTACGTATAGTAGTGTGGCGAATTGATCGCGCGCGTCACGGAGAAAAGATCAAGCTTTTATCTCTGAATTTCGATCTATCGAACATCATTCGACACGTCATCGTCGACACTTTCTACAGTGTGTCGTACGATCACGGCGACGCGACATGGAACGCGGACAATCGTGCGTTTGCTCATTCGAGAGCGTTAAGCATAGTAAATTGTGTAATCCTTTAGACCAGTGATGGCGAACCTTTTCGAGAAGCGGGTAAAATTTTGTTCATTATTTTTTCTGTCTGTTCTCTCTTTCATGATATAAAAAGTAAGTTCAGACAAAGATCAACGCGTGGGTCATTTAAAAGGTCTGCGTGGGTGTCCAGTGTCTGAGCCGCGGGTCATAGATTTGCCGTCACTGCTTTAGACAGGCCGCCAGAGACCAGTACCAAGCTGAACGTATTTGCCAGTCGTTCCTCCATGTACATACATACATACTACTAATACTAGTTTTAAGCGTTTTTATTTTTATTTTTATTCACATACGTACGTATTGTATACGTAGTTCATATACGTTTGCACCTGTACCTTTCGACACGGTGGCGCGCGGCGAGATTCATACCTATTTCTCTACGATCGCACACGTGTGACAGCAGAGCAACTGAACTTTTTAACGTTACGCGCTGTGTTTAAAGGTCTGAGAGGAAGAGGGTCGCGGACTCACTTCGTAAGAGTGAAAAGTCAAAAGTATGATTGCCCGCAGTGTAGAGATGTGTAGATCGGTCGCCGCGTCGTAAAATACCCAAGTACTATGTAAGTACCTAAGTATACGAGACGTGAAACGATTTGAATCGTCATGGTTTTAATGTCAATTTCTCATACAAACGAACGCGATGTCGTGTGTGAAGCGAACACGATGGGAATTGACATTTTTACATCCAGTCACAATGCGCGTACGATGTAGGATCTTGTGCAATAATACGCAAGCAGAGATTAGAAAAAAGATTTTCAGTCTTACGCGCCGAAGACGTACGTGTCGTTCTTCGACAAATATAAAACGTTCTACACGTATGCCTTTTTGTTCCGAACGTTAGCCAAACTGTGGTACCTGGAACGTTGCATATGTAGCACGTATAAATTAAAAGAAGATGTATACCACGTGGTGACGGCGGCGTCGGGTCAACGCGTGTTACCCGTGTGCACAGACGTATACTTATTTACATCTAATTGTAAGTATGATTCATCATTAAGAATACGTATACTGTGTTTCCTGAATGTTGAATATCGACGATCTGGTGCTCTACGGTAGAATACGATTTCCGGGAAAACAAAAGTATCCTTCTGCATATAAAACACTTCCAACTGTAAATCTCTTTTTATTAAACTAATTTTTTATAGTGCGTGCAATTTCATTCTTTTGATAATCACGTGCTACCACTACTGTGTGCATACATCGATCGGGAAGAAAGCGTGGACGTATGCGTGGTGTAATACACATTTATCACAGGACGTAGTGTGGTGTAATACATATTTAATAGAAAAGACGTTAGTTTTCGCTGCGCGGTCGACTCGTGTCATACGCGGAATTTTCCACGGTACCGATAATCGACCACTAGGTGGTACCGGCAGAGATAAGTTTCCCTCGCCGCCACCACAACACCACCACTCTTCTTCGCCCGATGATACACAAATTTTCTCTCATTGTCTCGTCTTCGCTCGACCAGTCTGCTCCCGAGTCTCGTTGATTGATTCTATACCTTTACCTGGTTTTCTCATTACTGTGACCCAGTCCATAGAGGTTCGTCCGCGTTCAAGTGTACCCATAGCCGCATGCGTGCGTGCATCGTCAGCAGTAACCGAGGTAGTCGAGTGTTCTGATAACCGGGTAACGCACGCGTTCGATCCAACATGTGGAAAACGGCGGTAATGCTGGGCATTTGCGCCACCGGATTCGGTGTTTTCTTATGGTAAGGCCAGCTATTTTTTAATCGATATTCATTCGAACTCGACGCGGTCGCGATCTATTACAGAAGGTCGTCCGTCCGTGTGACATGAATTAGTTTTTAAATGCTCTGCCTCATCTCCTCTTTTCTTTATCTACAACAAACGGTGTTCATAGAATCGCAATAGTATGTGACTCGAGATAATAATGAATGTCGTGGGACATTTTCACGAAACGAATACACAATAAATTTGTCGAACGCTTCGCATCAAGAACTTTTGTTCGGCGCAAAGTGGCTACCTGGCTCGAAAATTGTCGTTGGATAATCGCATCGATCTCCGCGATACTATAGTCACCGCGATACATCGATTAAACAGCACTATTCTTATCTGTCATAATTTCGAATCCAAATCGAAATTATTTTCGATCAGCCGAAATAACAGAAAATAAATGTACGATGTTGCCGACTCATCGTGTTAAAAGTTACGCCAATAAAACACGAACGATGGTATTAAGTACTATCGTGGTGAAGCGAACCACACACATGTAGCTAGGAGGGTCCCTACTCCAGGTAACTATTATCGCGGCGAAGGTTATCTGTTTATACTCGACGACATCAATCGAGATGCACGTATATCTACACGTTATGTAAATAATGCAAACATATAGAAAAATTAATTTCCATCGGATTCGAATCCACTCGTAAAAGGAGTCTGTTACAAATGTCATATGTTAAAACGTACGAATGCAAATGGAAGTCGAGCGTAAAAAGAAGTAGGTAGGAGGTAGTAGAGTAGAAAAAAAAAGGAGGATACCAGCGAAGGTCGCACGCATCCGGAGGCATCCGATGCTCCGACTCGTATGAACGTATAGATACGTAAGTATTATTGGCAATTGGCAATTTGGCCTAAAGTCTGTACTATGGACAAGTATATCGACATGTATCGCCTTTGTGCGACAAAATATACGTATGAACGTCTGATACTTAAGTCTGATATTGTAAGTACTCGTAGAAGAAGCGATAATTGCGAAGATACCGTAACGATGATAAACAGTGTTACTGATAAAATATGCCGTGAGATCTTTATGAAGCAGCGTAGTTCGATGTTTCCATTACATTTCGACGTTTTGTTATCTGACCGTATTATATTATGCTATAGTATACACTGCACGAGATATCCGTGTTATTTTCTAATCTGTGTTTCATCAATGTATTATACGTGGTCATATTACTTATAATACTGCGTATATGTACTTGTTGCAACTGTTACTAATATAGCCGATTAACAGCAATATGAAATTATTGCGGGCCGCCAACTGCAGCTGCTTCGGAAGTTCTATTTCCATGGCATGGTACTACGTACGCGTACAGTGTAGCATGTATGCGATTCATACGTGCCCATCGGTATCTGGTAAAACCTGGTAACATTCGCAGATTAGAAAACATTTGTAGGCGCTCCGCGCGTAAAAAGAGCCAATTCACATTAAGTATTATTAAGTATCGCTGCTTGTGATGATATTTCATTATGAACGTATCTACGGAGTCGAACCGCCGCAGTCGATTTCGTTCTGAAGTTCTCATCGAAAAATGGTCATCTTTAAAGATGAATGTCTCATGACAAAAAGGAACGATCGATCAACCGTCTCCTTTATTCCATCCGTTCTCTACTTTGACCTTTGCTCACACATACTTATGTATGTATATACGTATAGTATAGATGTTTGCAATGATAAGTAAGTACATCCACGTAACATCCATTATTGTTACACGGATTCACGAAGATTCGAGATCTCGTCATACGACGACATCGTCGTGGAGTACACGCTTTTTTCTACGTGCTTCTACTACCGACCGATTCGAATAGTGTCACGTTGTAATCTATCGATCACAGAACGATTTAGCAAACTCCTTTTCCATTCAGAACCGGTTTTCGATTTGAAATACATTATTTCCTAATTTCTTAAATCAAACGATTTTTTCGATTCATCTGTGTGTGTGCAGCAGTTCTCCGAGTGAACTTAGCGTTCCTGTTCTGCCGGATACAAATTGGGGGCCGAACAGCGGGAGAGAATCCATCAGCACCGAAATACGACCTTTCAAAGTCGACGTGCCGGCATCGGTAACTGATTTTTGTTCAACAAATCCGCGATTGCGTCTCTCGCCGAATGACATGTGTCTTACGACTTGATCCGCTGGTGTTCCACAGGTGATAGATGATTTGAAATATCGTCTCGCGCATAGAAGACCGTATGTACCACCGTTGGAGGATGAAGCATGGAATTACGGTATTTCTAGCAAGTACCTCGACACGGTACTCGATTACTGGAAAGACAAGTACAATTGGACCGAGAGACAAGCTGTGCTGAACAAATATCCTCAATTCGTCACAAATATTCAAGGTATGTAGATAGTAGGCGACACAAAAATGAGCGAACGAGAGAGAGAGAGAGAGAGAGAGAGAGAGAGAGAGAGAGAGAGAGAGAGAGAGAGAGAGAGAGAAAGAGGAGTAAGAGGAGAAAATTTAAATTTTAGGTCTGGACATACATTTTTATCACGTGAAACCGACAAATCTGCCGAACGAGAAAAAGTTGAAAGTACTGCCTTTACTGATGCTACACGGATGGCCTGGATCCGTGGTGGAATTCCAAAAAATTATACCCATGCTGAGGAAACCGTGGCCTAATCAGAATTTTGTGTTCGAAATTATTGCGCCGTCGCTTCCTGGCTACGGATTCTCGCAAGCAGCGGTACGAGCAGGCATGGGTGGCGCTCAGGTGATGTGCTGATTACTTTACGTTCGCTAAAAACATGAACACCGCGTTCACCGCCGTCGTGTTTTTCGAACGATTCCGACACGACGCGAGGAGGCTAGACGACACGCGATTTGTTTTACGTTCTCTTTTCAGATTGCGGTCGTATTCAAAAACTTGATGCACAGACTCGGCTTTGAAAAGTTTTATGTTCAAGGAGGAGATTGGGGATCTCTTATCGGTGCTAACATGGCTGCCCTTTACCCGGACAAGTTCGTAACAAAAGACGATCGATGTTTAAAAAGATCGTTGAAAAAGATTCTCGGAGCCAGCTGACAATTAAATACTTTTGCATTTCAGAGTAACCGGCTTACATTTGAACATGTGCACCTCCTCGACGTTGAAAACTCTTTTCTGGACGATCCTCGGTTCCTATTTCCCGTCATTGATAGGGGTAACTAACGAGAACTACTCGATGTATTTGCCCGCCAGCACCGTGCTGTCGACACTGATCGAAGAGACCGGTTACTTCCATTTGCAAGCTACGAAGCCGGACACCATAGGTATCGCTCGGGCGCGCGCGTATCGGCCATCGCTTCATTTCTTTCTTTCTTTCGTTCGTTCGTTCGTTCGACGTCAGATCGTCAATATCTGGACGAGTTATGCGATACAGTTCTTACGTTCGTTTCACACACACACACACACACAGGTGCTGCATTGACGTCGTCGCCCGATGCTCTGGCGGCGTATCTCCTGGAAAAGTTCAGTACCTGGACGAACGTCGAGTACAGGCGACGAGACGACGGCGGAATATTAGAAAAATTTACGTTGGACGAACTTTTGGATAATATAATGGTATACTGGGTCACCAACAGCATCACAACGAGCGCCCGACTGTACGCCGAAACCATGTCTTCGGCTTACAGGAGTTTGAAGATTGAACAGTAAGATCGTTTTGATCCTTGTATCGTGTATGAATCAATGTGAATCGCATATCGCCACGATTCGACTCACACGTGATCGCGGCGCGTACTTCATTTACAGATTGCCTGTAAAAGTGCCTACAGCATGCGCAGCATTCCCAAACGAACTGCTCGTACAAACGAAGAGCTTGCTGAAAGATAGATATCCAAATATGATTCAGTACAACGTGATGCCGCGCGGTGGACATTTCGCAGCTTTCGAAGAACCCAGACTGTTGGCCGATGACGTTTACAGTTTCGTGAAAAGAACGGAAGAACTCGGAAGGAAACCAAACTCGGAGCTTTGACGAAACAACCGGTTAACTGTGTTATTATATTTTTGTAAATCTCTGTGGTGAATCTTTTATACTTTCCGCAGTTAATAGGAATAAAAATGGTGATATTGGAAGCCGCTCGTAGAGCAGTTTGTGTGTTGTCATGCGCGCGTACGACAATATAAATGTACCATCATCGTGAGTTACACAGTGCATATGTTAGGAAAACAGAAAGTTTTAACAATAAATTTCACATCTTATTTGACGTCGACCTACTACTACTAACCAATCCAGCGGTCCTGAACAATGAACGATGACCTTTGCGATCCGATGCGATTGCGACTGAAACTTGTTGCTGCTGCTGTTGCTGCTGTTGCTGCTGTTACACGCTACTAGCACCAGACTTTTCCACGTTGTCCAACAAGTTTTGTAAATTAGTCTCGAACAGTTCGCACCTGATCGGCATCTCCAACGAATAGAAGGGATTTTTCAAAGCGTAATCCGCATATAACTCATATACTCTTTTCAATAGAATTTCTATGCCAGTCTGTGTGGGCTCTGCTACCACAATGAATTTAATGCCGGTCAGCGTTTGATAACAATGTAATCTGAACGCATCGGCTTCTAATATTTCTATACCTGAACAACGCGGTTCGGGACTCAATTGACTAGCGATCGCAAATAAAGGATAAAACATCGATGCCAGAAAGATCTTTTCGTTGGTCGTCATTCTAGCGCGGCTGAACCTGAGCGACACGGGAAAATTCTCGGGTCGTTCCAGCAATTCGAACACGTCTCTTCCGTTTTCCAATTCTCGTCCTACCACGTTCACGCCGTTCACCGTAGTCAACACGTGACCCACTGCAACAAACAGATGCCGATACGAATCATGAAATAATAACGGCTACTTTTTCTCTCGTTTCTCATGATTTACAATTGTCACACACGTAACAACACATGCTTGCACCACCTACCATTGATTCCATCTTTCTGGCCGAACGACACCACAATCTTTTTGTTCTCGTAACTCAATTTTACGTCCAATGGAAAGTTGAACGTCTTTTCGTTCTCGATGCGTGGGACGTTGTGATCGTGATTAAAAATCAGTCCACCCGATTTCGATACGATATAAACACCATAAATCACCATTATTAAATCGTCAACTAACAACCCGCCGACGACGATTCACACTCTACATAAATTGATTATCACTCTTCATTCGATCGTTCCAACGACAATAATAACAACAACAACAACAACAACAACAATAATAACAATAAGTACGATCCACACAACGCCGCGTACGTACGTATGAACGTATGCACGCATACGCGTATGTACTTCTTTTAGTTTGCGAACAATTGGTTTTCGTACCAGTCACAGTAGGCACATGTAATTTCACTTCGTTCGGCAACAACGTTTCGTACATTGACAATTCACCGTGTGTAATAAAAAAAAACACTGCATATTAATGCACAATTATTCAGATCCGTCAGCATTGATCGAATTGACGTCGTTGTCGATACAGTCGTGATAGCCACATTAGTGCACGTTAGTGGGTGGTCAGCGGTCAGCGTCAGCACTTCAGCAGCTTCAGCAGGGCTACCAGAAAAGTGTATCCCAGCGCGCTCATATTTTTTCCCTCGGCCGAAAAGTGGGGACGACGCGACCATGGTGGGGACCAATACTTGGTGGGGGTATGCAGTGATTTTCAAGATTTGTAGGCTTATTTTGGCTATACATCTCGTCAAGTTGGCAACATGGATAGTAGCGCCAAGCCAAGTGTGACGTAGACGAACGCGGCGCTGAATCTACCATTTGAGTTTGGATGCCAGGCTTAAACAGTACCACGTGCGATTGTTTTGTTCTGTTCGATATTGTTATTGTTACTGGTTATTTTGTTATTTTCGTTATTGTTATTTATTGTTGTTTTTGTTTTTATTACTTTTCGTGAGTGCGAAATGGCTGAATCATTAGGTAAGATATATTTTTACTACTTATGTATTATGTGTATTCATGCACCGAGTATAATTC
>NW_017133727.1:0-9127 GCF_001652005.2 Ceratina calcarata | reverse complement strand
ATACATGTATATAAATTATATTCATTACATTTACTTTCGCTCTTCATAATAATTCATTTCGTCCGATTCAAATTCAGAAATCACTAGGACGAAATGTTATGCAGGTGGCGCTGCGGAGAGCTTCGCGAACGCGCGTGAGGAGAATAGTAGTGGGGATCGAAATACGGGCGAAAAAGAGGGGAAGCGAGCCTCGAGGGAAAAAATATGAGCGCGCTGCGGCTCGGCTCGTGGACCGTGGTGGTTTGTCAGTCATTCGTTGTGGCTGATTGTGGCCATTTGCCGATTTGCCTTTTCTCGTGCGCACGTAGCGCCGCGGTAATAATAATAATACCAGAGGGATAATACTTAAGTAATCGGGCGGATTGTTGATCGTCGTCGATCGTCATGGAACAAGATCTACATTTTTCACACGAGGTTTATAAAAACGATCCCTTGTTATTCAAGAGTTACATCGGAATGGAAGTGGACATTTTAACCGTGGATGGCGACACGATATCTGGTATTGCATACACCGTCGATCCGGTATCGAAAAGGTCAAAAAATTGTATCTCATGTCGCTGTCGTTTTTAAACACTTGAGCTCGGTAATTGGTTCCTGCTTTTCACAACGCGTTTATTACCTGTTTTACAGTGTGGTGGTGGTATCATTGCCAGAAGGCCGTCAACGAACCGGCTTGAAAATAGTATTTGGTCATACGATAAAAAGTATATCGATTTGCTCGAACGAACCGTGTCGTCGCCGTCAGATTCCAGAATTATTTACGAACGCGCCAAAAGATATCGTTCGAACTATGTTGGAAACGAGGAAAGCAGCTGCGATCGGAATACTCGTAGAAAATAGATTTCCAGTAAAAGAGCAGAATGATATTTTAACGATCGAGGATGTACTTTCGATAAAACCACCTTACGAACCTACCGATTGCATTTCCGCCAACAGCATCATTTTAAGTAGAATTCAAAACATCCTTTCGCGCATACCTACAAACTCGACAGTTTAATAGTCATCCCTCGCGTCACGTACCTTTAATCGTAACCGTTACGCCTTACGTGTGCGTGCTTACTTGCGTGCGTGCGTACACACACACACACGCGCGCGCGCCAGTAGTCATAAAGAATACACAGGCTTGTCTATTCTCTTGAAAAGGTCATCACCTTATCTCTTTTAATACAAGTCATATTCATTCGTTTACCATAAAATATTCTTTTATTTCGCGCATGTGTCATATAATTCTTTTTCAATTAGTGAATGCGTGATACGTCGTTGAAAATATACATCGAAATAACAATTTTTTGTAATAACAATATAATGAAATAAAAATACGCGCACGGCGCTTCTTCCCAACATTTAAACTATTCGTTTAACGTAGCAATTCCGCTACGATCAAAGAAAATATAGTCTGTCAAAAAAGTTTGTGCACTCCGTTTCAATGTGGTTCCTAATTTACTTATTGTACGACGAAAAGTAATCCTACAACAAGTACGTATACGTCATAACGTGAGTAAAACTAAATGCATCTGGTAATAATAGTACGCTGATGCCATTTTTAGGAAAATGAGCGCAACAGGATAAGTTTTTGAATTAAAGTCGGAAACAAAAGAATGTTGGTTGGACCGTTTTTCTTTCGTCGTCCTTAGAAAAATATCGAACTCGCGCGCAGCTTGTCTACCGACGACTCGTGCGTACGGGGGGGGCAATAACTATTCTTAGTCAATTTTACTCGTTAAAACTACGTGGAGGTGATGGTCGTCGTCGTGAATCTGTTGGCATATCATCTGGCCATCGCGATATGTGCATATGCCTCTACGAGCCTGGTGTGCATCGCGGGCAACCGAACTCTGACGCACTCTCAACTTCTCCATTGATATTTCATAATTCGTTGCACAACAAGTACGATGCGTAGGTATCTAGGCGCGTACGATTAACGACACGTGGATAAATTCATTCTCAAAACATGCGTCGACACTTTTTCATTCATGTCGTGAAAAACAAAATCTACCATGAAACGGAATCGTAACGAGTGCGCGCGAATAGCACGTATGTATCAAAGATTATAAAGAAAGAGAGAAAGAAAAAGGAAGAAGAAACGATGAGCAGTGTCAGTTTCGAAAAAATAATAAGTTATTAATTTTCACTCTGGTATTAAATAACGATGAATAGAGTTGTTTACTCGCGATATTCAAGGATCCAGAAAAATCCTCTTCGTGTCACTTGCGCGGCGGCGGTGACGGCAGCGGCGGCGAATATTGCGACGCGATAAGTTCGACCGAATAGAAGGATGCGTGTGTGTATCGATTGTGAAAAGCATATAAAAGAATGCGTGTAGAGTTCTTCCAAGGCAGTGTGTCGTTTCTCCGTAGAAGTACTAGAAGGTGCTTCTTCGGAGCACGAAGTAAACGTCCTAGAGAGTCCATTTTCTAGGTAGAGCAGCAGCAGCAGCAGCAACAGCAACAGGTCATTCGTCGCTCTCTCCGTCCGAAGAGAAATATTCTATCTCTAGCGGATCGCGAAATTTACGGGAATACCTTAGACCCAACGAGTCTGCAAGGCTTTCGATGCGTGACAATACCTGGGGACGAGCAAAATAAAAAAGAGGAAAGAAAATGAGAAAACACACAGACGGACAAACGGGAAAGGCAATGGTCAATAAACGACGACGACGATCGGAAACGATCTGACACCTGTCGATAAATTCTAACACGATTAACATGTACGAAATAAAAAGAAACTGATATTATGGGTCACCACTCACGTAATCCAACTGCTGCTTGGTGTGTGCGGCAGACAGACAAAAACGTATTCTGCCCTCCATCAGTGGAGTTGCCGGAAATCCAACACCGACCGCTGCTACGTTATGCGTCGTTAAAGTTCGTACGACCGCGCTGTTAATCAATTAATTACCGTGTGACTTGACTCTCGTCAATTACTACACGAATCGTCCGTCGTCGGAACGTACGTCGCGTCGCGTCCCGAATTAGTTTTTGTATACGAACCCGATCTTTGAAAACAGATAAACCAACATGGGCACGACTGGCGAATCCTCGTTACCGTAAATGATCAATCCGATCTGATTCAGTCTACGTCGAAAGTATCTGGTGTTCCTGGCTAATTGTTTCGTCCTCTTCTTACCCTCGTCCGTGCCATCTTCCCCAGCGATTATTTTCATCGAAGTTATGATTTGCTGCGCCACCGGTGGAGACATCGCTGCCGCGTAAGCGTGCGCGTGGCTGTGTATCCTTAAATGATTTATTAATGTCTAAAATTATAGAATTATTATTTTTACTTGATTTCAATTAATGGCTTTTAGTGGCTGCTGTGTCGCGAAAGTATCGTTAACATCTTGAACATATCCAACGACATCGATGGAAACACGAGATACGAGCGCGCAGCGTTATCGTCGGTCGCCGGTTCTGTATATTTAAAACGTGCCAGCGTGAGCATTCCTCGTTCGATGCTTCGAACATTTCATAGTCATCGTCCGACCCGCTGCTGCCGCCGCCTGCGTTATACATGAATTGTGGATTGCGAATGAAACTATACAGAATTGAATCGGATCGTAACGACCGACGATCTCGTTACGCAACACATTTTGATAACGACACGACGGTTTATCGTTCAAAGTGTTAACGATAGATTCGTAGTGTGCACGCGTACGTAGCCTGGAACTGAGAATTTTGTTCACCTGCGTTCCAGCAATGTATCCACCAGCGGATCCAAAACTTTTTGTAAAGGTCCCCATAAGTATGTCCACCTCTCGCGGATCAATTCCATAATAATCGCAAACACCTCTTCCACGCTTTCCCAGTGCACCAGTACTGTGAGCCTCGTCTAAATAAACATATGCCTAGAAGAGATACGGATACGGTTCAATCGAGTTTTTATAGCACGCGTCAAAATACGCGTAACAAGAGTGGTAGTAGTAGTAGCAGCAGCAGTTATCCGAGCAGAGAGACGTACGCACTTTGTACTTTTTTTTAAGCTCCAAGATTTCGGGCAAATGTACAATGGAGCCTTCCATAGAGTAAACACCTTCTACGACGATAACTATCTTCTTCCAAGGTTCCCCGGATCCGGGTTGCCCGAACACTATTGCCGTTTTCAAGCCTCTCTCTAAATGTTTCATACCTGACCACGACGACGACGACGACGACAACGAGGACCACCATCACCATCACCACGATGAGAATAGAAGAAAGTTAACAACAGCGTTCCTTGGAAATATCCGGCCATAATTTTTTTGATCACTCACTATTGTGCTCGAATACCCTAACGGTAGCACCGGAGAGCCTTAATCCAAGTATCAACGAAGCATGATTTTTCTCATCGCTCAGCACCAAACATCCCTTATACAATAACGAAGGTAAATTAAGGGCGTTCGTCGCGAAACCCATACCGAAGACAATGGCATCTTCGACACCTAGAAATCTGGCGGTCAATCGTTCCAATTCTTCGTGAATCGGCATGTTACCTAGAAGAATAAAAGGGGTAAGTAGGATCGCGACGATGACAACGATGTCGAGATCATCTTCGACGAGCCGCGCGCGCGCGCGTGTTATACGCGTGCGTTCGCTGTATCGCGAGAGAAATCGATCGACGTACGATGGAAAGAAAGAAAGAAAGAAAGAAAGAAAGAAAGAAAGAAAGAAAGAAAGAAAGAAAGAAAGAAAGAAAGAATTACCCAGCTCGAGGCGACTGGTACAATTGGCACAACCAAATTTTTTTAACGTTTCGATGCTTTCATCGGCACATTTACCATCCGACTCGGCGAATCCCAAGTAATTGTACGACCCCAAATTGATACATTCCGTGCTCGTCCCCGTGAATCTACACATGGATAGAAAATGGAAATAGAGTCCGTATTAAGTAGCATTAACGAAATAATACTAAGAAGCATTGATGCGCTTAAACGACAACGACGACGACGACGATGATGATTAGAGAAAATTACAGTTATATTGAACGTTAAGACATTTCTGTTGAAAATTAAAAGAATCGTCTGTGTCACTGTATCCTAGACTGTGACACTGTATCCGGGCGCAAAGAAGTTATAAATCTCGTTTTGCGTTCTCTGTGTGTTGGTCGTCAAATCTCCTCGAGTGAGTTCCCTTCATTACATTTAATCAACACAAATGTACGTCTTCCTGTGTGTTCGTCTTCAATCGAGAGTCCCTATGAGTTTCGAATCTGTGCAGCAACAGCAGCAGTTTCACGCTGAACGTGCGACAACTATTTGATGAAACTTCAGGTTTAAGTAAGTACGTGAAACGGAATGGATGTGAGCCAACTAATTAAATTCGCGTAATTAAAAAAAGGAAGAGAAAATAAAAGTAAATTGAAGCGTAAATGTACTACTACTATTCTCCGAATGAAAGATCGCGCGGGTAGTTAAATTTTACCAGTTATACAGTATACCGGTAAAAGTTTTAACGACACGTTATCATCCACTTACTGAAACGTCCATCCGTAATCTTTCGTTATCCTGTCCTTGAGCGTAACCGTGGCACCTGGAACAGAACATATCGGCCTGTTCCAACAATCCCTCACTCTTCTGTACACGTACCGAAGGTAAAATCCTTCGAAATTTTCGTAAAGCGGTGCATAACCCTGAAACAACGACAAGTTGTAATTTTCTTTTTCTCTCACCAATATATCGAGCTAGACGAAAACGTGCGACGATCGTACACAGACGTGCGTATTCGTTTCGTAACGAAACGATTGATTTACATGTGTGTTACGTTTGAGGGGAGCTTGAACGACAAGGTGAGCACGTGCATTAATAAGTTTTTTATGAGTTGCCGATTAAATTTTTAATTCCGAGTCCGTTGACCGGACAGTTATAAATTACGTAGTGGGTAAATCACTCGACTGCTGTGTATAACGCAGCAACGGCCCAAAACGTTCTCGCTGCGCATTACTACGCGTGTAAGGATGCGGAATACACGGACAGTCGCGGCGGCGGACCGGAAATTGAGGACTCGAAAGGAGTGATCATTATCGTTTTCTTTAGTCTTAACTTTAATCGCGTACCGTGTGCAAAACCGTATTTGAATACACTCCTGGTTCTTCCCTGGAAACTCGTTATCGCGGTGAAACGTTTTTCTTGAAATGTAATCTCGCCTACAGTCGCGGTGACGCAATTGCGATGACTCTAATCGCTTCTGAGAAATGCTCTCTCTCGCGCTGATACTAAATATAATATTATTACTGACAAAAATTACATAAGCGGCAGCGGAATAAAAAATTACTTCGGACTATGTATGGAACATATAGTCATATATGCAACGTACTAGATATATACAGTATATACAGTAGATGTAGAGATAAATACGTAGTACAACTTCGAACCGAATCGATTTAACTTCCACCTCGTATCACCACCACCCCTCTTTACGATCACTGTTTTCACAAAATGCTTTCGACCCGGCTCGAGCCCACCACCTCTTTTTCATTTCGCTCTCGTTCCGCGCGCGCTGTGTACGAATACGAACATCTTGTACTCGTATCTGGTAAGAAATATTTTTTAACGTAAACAACTTACCTCTCTATTGTACTCTTGTGCGACTTTCGGTGCGAAGAGCAACTGATTTATGAAACCCAGAAACATAAGGATGTAAAATCCTAAATGGGTTAGCGCCGCAGTGACGAACGGTACCCTCTCAAACGACTCTTTCGACCTCGACTTCTCTGGCTCCGGCTTCGTTCTTTTCTCTGGAAACTATGCACAGTTTTGAATACGACTTACAATTAACACGTACGTATGTCGTACCGATTGCAATATACTTAATGTTCGGTATTCAGAGTCGTTACTTATATTTAAGATCGCCTTGAGCATTTGCTCAAATCCCTGTTTCCTGTACTAGAGAGGGACTGGAAATATGGGACGAACAGGCATTACTCGAACGATCATTCTGTCGTTGATCATAAAACTTGTTTCGACAAAAAATATTACCCGATTCTAACGCGATGAATCGTTACAGATAAAAATTTTACTTCTACTACAAATTTTCGCTGATCTTCTTACATTAAATATTATTACTATAAATGTACGTACGTACGATATCGTATCGTATCGTTGTTCGCTCACAGAAGAGCTCGAGCGAACCTTATGTAATAACGGGTGTTAACGAATCCGTCGTGACAGATAAATCGCTCACTGTAGGAAATCTATCGGATAGCGATATTGTCATCTTTCAACAAAGACAAACGTAAAGAAGAAACGGTTTTCATAGTTTCTTCCCTCACGTACGTACGTTCTTTTTTATTAATGCTCCGTACCGTTAACCGTATCCCACAATGACATCAATCATTTTAATACTAACAATGAGGATGAGATAGTATAGATATGATCGCGTGCACACGTGCACTCTCGAATGTTACGATATTAATCCTCTTGATCGCGAATGATCGGCAAATGAGCCGGCGATGGATAGGATAAAGTAGCAAGCTTATTCATTGTTCGAGGTTTCGGAAATTTTGAAATCGACCTATTATCGACGTGAAATAGGCACGTACACGTGTGCCGCCAAGGACGACGTTACACTTTTACTTCCATCCTCTTCCAAAAATCAGTAGCAGTACGCTTATCTACTAGTTTT
The DNA here is from genome assembly GCF_001652005.2 of Ceratina calcarata. Classification (NCBI taxonomy): domain Eukaryota; kingdom Metazoa; phylum Arthropoda; class Insecta; order Hymenoptera; family Apidae; genus Ceratina; species Ceratina calcarata. The sequence continues at coordinate 1,535 of NW_017133727.1, read as the reverse complement.
TGTTCTAGTTCTCAGTAAATCGTGTCAATTTTTTCTCGCGCAACTGAAAGGTCATACACTACTACTAGTACTGATAATAGTTACAAGTATCTTCACAGCAATCGACGGCGGCGGCGGCGACGACGATCAGATATTCCCAGTGATCCCGATGATACCGAATTACGACGCACAAACTAAGTTCGAAAGAGTCGCGTCTCCACATTTCACGTCGATATCGCGTAGAAATTAGAAAAACTATATTACGCGAAATCATCGCGAAAATCCGTACTTGGTACACGGCGATGGCTTTCGCGATACGACCGACAACAAACGGACTGGTTTCGAAAGCTCGGTAAACATGGGCGAACACGAATTAAATTTAGAAAAATAATCCAATGCCAATCAGAAATCAGGCATTCGAGAAACAAATAAAACTTTTACGTTGGCTACATTCGTCGTTACAACTTATCATCGTTCCATCGTGCTATACAGTATACAGTTATTGTATCGTTAAGAACTCGTTGATTCATCGAATATGCTTGTAACAGAAGACAGGACAGTGTGTGACTGTCTCTGAAATTGCGATTCTTCAATTGGAAGTTGTTTGATACACGTTGGAAGTAATCGAAACGTAATTAAACGCGTTCCGACTGTTAATCGCAACAATTATTCTGATCTGATTTTCACATACTTCCTCCTATCTAGTACGTACACAGCTAAGCACAGTAATTTGTACGAACGGCATCAACGCGAGACGTGAAGTCGATTCGAATCGAACCAATCAACCAGATACAGAATGTACGTAGAGTGTAATAGAGCGTGGAGCGAATTAATATTTTTGCAGAAGAGTAAATTGGTTTTGGTTCATCATCATCATCATCATCATCATCATCATCATCATCATCATCATCATCATCATCATCATCATCATCATCATCATCATCATCATCATCATCATCATCAATTGTCAAAGAAATTCCACGGAGTCGTCCAGAGAGGTCTACTACGTAACGAATGAACGTCCAAAAAAAGTTGAAAGAAAATGAACATGCCTGACACAGGTGGTGGTGGTGCTGGTGACGACGACGACGACGACGACGACGACAACGACGACGAGGACGACAAAGACGACGACGATCAAACCTGTATACGTCCATTGGTGTGAAAACCGGCATGGCCATTGGTTAGAAGAACGTCTTCATAAACCGTGCTCGAGCCATTTCTGTTGTTCATCGTCTCCTTGTATTCATTCATTCTTCTTCTACTGGTCATGGTTGTCGGTTGCGTCGCCATTTTGCGAAGGGCGAATTTTTCACTACGCGGCGCCGTAGGGCCGGACCGGACCGGAGAGAACAACAGGAAGAGAGGACGAGAGAAAGAGAAAGAAAAAGGAAACGGTCGCACACACCTACTCGATTTAAAGGACAAGCAAAGACTAACGCCGCCGCCGTTGGCTAGCTAGCTGCGGTTGGATTGACGACTAACTGCCTTCGCTGCTGCTGGACCTGGGGGGGCAAACCTACGTATAGCGAATTGAAGCACAGTTTCTAGCGCCT